>NC_047652.1:12731738-12732955 GCF_902201215.1 Prunus dulcis
AAGCTTGTTCTGCACCTCCCTACATTCTGCCAGTTGTTTTTGGAGCTCTTCAATTTGCTTCTCCAACTTGTCCGCAGTAGCCTTGGCTTCCTTATATCCAGCCACCATCTGGTCCAGTTCTGCTTTCTGCCTAGCAAAATCAGCCAGATTGGCTTCATGTGTGGCCTTGCAGAACTCAGAGGTCTTGAAGGTGGGCCTAAGATCCTCATAACGATCATGCAAATTAAGCACATCTCTGGCCAAGCTTAGGCCCATCTCAAGAATAGGCTTCGGAGCCATGTTCTGTCTGTGTAGCAGGTCCAAGTCCTTCATCAGCTGATCCAGAGCTCCCTTATCTTGATCAAACTCCAGCTCAATGGACTGCCAGATTTTCAACCTCTCCATGGCCTCCTCCACTACTCTAGATTTTGCCCTGCTTGGAGGAGAGCTGAGTTTCTCCAGCCTATCCAATTGAGCATCCAGATCCATGGCTTCAAACTCTTCCAGTTCTGGATCAGCAAAAGAAGCCGTGGCAGATGATCCTGGAAAGGAATGAATAGGCATCTGCAGAAGAGAGCATAAGTTAAGACCAGGCAGAAAGTGGAAAATAAGGGGCCTAAAAGTTGTGAAAACTTACAGCAACAATGGGAGGCTTCAGGGGGCTGGATACCGCGGCCAGGACGCCAACAACTTTAGGCACTTCTACCTGGAAAGGCTACAATAGTTAAAAATAAAAAACAAACCGAATTGCAGGAAAACATGGACAGTTAAGAAGGAAAATTACCACAACCACAGGAGCGGCGGCAGTTGTTCCCACCTCAGCCTCCGGAACCACAGCGGATAATTCTGCCTGATTCACAGGGTCTGATGCAGACAGCTCCTCCTGATCCTCAGCCTCTGGGGCGGCAGTAGAGTGCTCTGCCTCAGCATCCTCAAAAAGAGCCAGTTCTGAGCTAGTCAGCTCAGCACTCGGACCCTTTTGTTGCTTCTGCGCCAAGGCAATACTCTCCGCTATCACCTCAGCAGGGATTTCATCCTACAGAAACAAGGGTCAGAACAGAAGGAATGAAGCAAAAAGGAAACTGATACCAGTCACAAAATAAAACTCACCTCTTCTTCCGCCGTTGCCATTTTTTCTTGGGGCACTTCCTCCAGCTCTTGCAGTTCTTTTTCCTGCTCCACCTCCTCAAAAGCTTCTCGCAGCTCTTCGTTCGTCCCAGAAGTGGTGGCCGGGACTG
>NC_047652.1:12733055-12785650 GCF_902201215.1 Prunus dulcis
AAAAAAATGGAGCTGGACCCTTGCCAAACGGCAAGGGCCACGGAAAAATTTTCTTGTGCCTTAAAATCCCCAAATGGCCCGGCCATTTCCAAAAAAAAAAAAAAGGGCTACACCCTTGCCGAACGGCAAGGGCCATGAAGGAATTTTGGAGAGTCGAAAATTTTCCAAACGACCCGGCTCCCTTGATGGCCTAGCTCTCGAGCTCAACAAAAAATATAGCTAGAGCCTTGCCGATCGGAAAGGGCCAAGGACAAATTATGGAAGAATCCCTTTTTCTCCAAAATTTACAAAGGACCCGGCTCCTTCGAACGTCTGGCTCCCCCACGGACCCGGCTCCTTCGAAGGTCTGGCTCCCCCAAGGACCCGGCTCCTTCGAACGTCTGGCTCCCCCACGGACCCGGCTCCTTCGAAGGTCTGGCTCCCCCAAGGACCCAGCTCCCATCCTATCTGTAACATGCCCAAGTATCCAGGTACCCAGCTACCATGTGTTGACGCAACTCCTAGCTTGCCAACTTGGGGGACTAGGGAGTGCCCTACGACTCCCAACGAAGCTGGAATGCTCGGTTACAATTACAAAACTCACAAGTTCCCAACCCAGAAGTTACTTCTCGACCGCGAACTTGGGGGACTACTGTTTACACCATATTGAACCGAGCAGACCCAGCACCAAAGCAACTAGCACCAAGGCAACCACGCCTTCTCCCATGCCGAAGGAAGACACACTTCCGAGGTGCCAGACAACTGCCGAAGCTCCCAAATGCCAAACCTAATCTCCAGGACACGTGTCGCCACCACAATAGCTTGCACAAAGTCCCACATTGGAACTTTGTGCAAAGCTCCCACTTTCACCTCCCTATAAATAGGGAACAGTACCCAGGTAAAACGGAGAGACCATTCCCCTACTTTCACTGTTACTCTGCCAGAATTACTACCTGTAACTGACTTAGGCATCGGAGAGCCTTCGGTCGGCACCACACCGGTGTCCGAAGCTTAACGGTTGCTTCTCCTCTTTTTACCTTCTGCAGGTCTTACCAATCCATTTCACCCAAGGGCTTCAGCCCTCTTCCCTGCTGAAGACCTAGTACCTCTAATCACTAAGTTGGACTCAAATAGTGGCCGAGCCATTTTGAGCATCAACAAATCTCAAACGTAATAAATGTTTAAAACCATTATTTATATAACGTCGTGGTATTTATGTTTACACGACGTCAATAGTAATACACCGTCGTGGTAAAACCATTATTTATATAACGTCGTGGTATTTATGTTCATACGACGTCAATAGTAATACACCGTCGTGGTATTAACATTCACACGACGTAAAACAATAAGATATACTGTCGTCTATATTAGATTCCAACCCTAGTTTCTTTTTCTTTATATTTTATCAAATAAGGGAAAAACAAAAATCATTGTTTAGAGAAATCAAACCTGCAATTAAACAAGCAAATAAAAAAAAGACTATTATTTTAAAAACAACTTTGTCAATTTTCAGACGACGCTAGAACGACTGACGAACCGTCGTGGTCTACATATTTAACCACGTAAATAAGAACTACCGTCATCTTATTTAGTTGAGGTAGTTGTCTTCAAAGTTGGAAACTTTCCCTCTTTGTCTGTATATTTTATCAAACTTGGAAAGAAGTAAAATGATTTTGGCCAGAAAAAAAGATAAAAAGATTTTTCAAACAAAAAACGTATGAGCATGCAAAACAGTAACCAAAATAGTGAAAATGAAAGCTTACCTTTTGCGTGCAATGAAAGCAAGAGGAAGACGATCGATCTTTAAGTTCAGAGACGACGAAGAACACGAGAGGAAGACGATGAGATACTCTGACAGTGCTCTGACAGGAAAAAAGACGAAAAGTTTTCTCTGGGAGATTGAAATTTTTTATCGGGTTTGGAAACAGTGCATGTGTAAGTCGAAAAGTTGCTTATATATAAAACCATTTCAAAAAAGTAATACGGCGGTTACATATAACTACGTCGTTTTTAAATAACACGACGCAATATTTGTTTTGCGACGTGGAATCCTTTCATTTAACGTCGTTAGGTTTAATATAACCGACGTGGATTTGAATTTTTAAATTATGAATAGAATTTTTTTTTCCGTGACCTTTCAGTTTATTTTTCAATTACAGTGCGTTATAAATAGAGTTTTTTTTCCGGAGGAAATTTAAAATGAAGGAAATTAATGTTCTGGAATATGTAAAGTTTCTTTTTTGGATGACAGATTTAAATAAAATAAGAATATAAAAACAACGACTGTTTTTGTTTTACTGTCGTCGTTTTTCGTCATCTTAAGTAAGACTAAGACGACGTAATATATTTGTTGAGCGACGTTGATTTTTTTAAACGTTGTTAGGTATAATATAACCGTCGTTGAAAATTGTCTTTCTGATTGCAAATTTGCAAAGACGTTAGGTATAATTTTTGTAGATACACAAACGCACACACATCATCAACTTCCAAAAAATTGTCTCTCTGATTGCAATTCTGTGTCATCTGTTAAGATTATGATGTGGAACAGAATTCCATCTGTTAAGATTTCGTAACCTTTGGGTTCTCAGAAAAATCTGATTATGTCAGCGGTTTTCTATATAAACCGTCGTGGTTATTTCAATTCTTGTCATTAAGTAGATCTACCGACGTAGGATAAGAAAATCAAAAAAAAAAATTGTTAACAAAAATTCTTATTAAGACGACGGTTTAAATTAAATGTACGACGTATAAAATGAATAAATACGACGTTAAATTTTATAGTACAATTTAAAGATAACGTCGTAGAACTATATGATAATGACGTCGATATATTTATATTTTACGTCGTTGTAAATTATTTTAATATGGCGATATTTTTTATTTTAAAGCCGTGGATTTGTTTGTAATTATACGGCGTCTTATACGAAAACCTCGTCGTGTTATTTTATGAGTAACAACGGCGGTTTTTATTGAAATCGTCGTCTTTAATTTCTACGCCGGTCGATTCATAACTTCCGCCGTTCTTTGTTGGCTTTGATTTTACACTGCGGAAATCTGTTTCAAATAGACGTCGGTTGTTTAATTAGGTACGTCGTTGTTTTTGAACAGCCATCTGAATCTACATTTTTTAGTTGTCTAAGGTGGTATTACACGACGGTGTTTTTAGAACCGTCGTCTTTTTAAAAACCACGACGGTTTTCACTTAGACCGTCGTTGTTTTCTGGTCATCTTTTTCACTTTTTGTAGTAGTGTACTCGTATATAATCCAGTAAAGCTAAGTTGAAATCTGTATCCCATAATAGTTTACTAATACCCAAACTCACTCAACACCCTTCCCTTTTTCTTAAACCGCTATCACCCAAAACGCGTGCCCACTGGCACTGCGAGTGAGGAAGGATCCTCACCGATAAATAAGGACAAAGGTATATGTATATATATAGATACATATGACCACTATCAAACTTGTACCGGGGAATTGTTTGGCTAGACCACATGGAAGAATCCTCAATTGACCTTGTGGCTAGGGAACGAGCCGTCCAACCTGGGGACTGGGCTCACCAGCACGCACAACAAAATCCTCAATACTCGTGTGCCTATGACAAGTCCTAAGCGCGCAGACTAACCCCGCTAAGGGTCTACGAAACACCCTATCAAGGCTGCTCGGGTTCCAACATATTCAAGTATCCCATAATTCCAAGTATCCAATCCAAATATTTATAAACTCGGGAAGTACATAGGGTAGTGCTAATAGCACTCCAAACTGACCTAAACCACAACCCAACTCACATCCCATGTACCCCATACACATCCAAGTATAGATAGTAACTCTCAAAAATAGCATATATCAATTCAAGATAATCACAATATGCAAATATCCAAATATACTTTCAATACATTCATAACAATATTATATTTCAACATTTAAATATATAATAAACTCAATAATCAAATAGCCCATTATGCATAGTTTTGTGTCTTTGAAAATATTGATTATTATTTAAAAACAAAGTCCACTCACAGATAATCCAACATTGCTTGACCCTGAGAGGGTCCCGCCTACTGAGTACGAGGAGCTTGAGTACCTATTTAAGAACACGAGGACTAGATTAAAATAAAATACTTTGAACGAGAACTTGAAGTTGTTATTTACAATAGGCATCACTTATGTAAGGAAAGTGTAGGCATTCTGCATGTCCCACGTCACACTTTACTTGGTTACTATCTTAGAATATCAAAAAGGCATCATTTCCAAGTCATGTTGTGTTGCCATTGTTCATAAAAAAATATATGTATAAATAGTAATTTAAATATATCCATACTTCTCTATATATAGAAGCAAAATACTTGAATGATCCATACTTGTCACATGCAAATCACAATTTTTCCAGCCCCACACCACAAATTATCCATACTTGTCTATATATATGCAAAATACTAGCTAGAAAGACATGTAAAATGAAGGAGGAATGTTTAGTATTCAATCAAAAAGCCAAGTTGCCAATTCTTCTCGCACCTCATTCAATTCCATTTGGGTGTACGTGTCCTTCCGTCTAACTCTATATTGAAAAGGGAAAAAAAAAGCATGTAAAATGTAAACACAAACAGCAGAAATATGAACATAAGCTTAAAAAGTGCAAGGTACTAAATTTGCATAAGATATGTTGTCACTTCAAATTTACCAAATCATATTGGTGAACAAGAAAATCTAATTTATCAACCAATCTAATTAGATAACAAGAAGTCATCAAATGGATCCCACTTCATGTTTCAACTAGGAATTAAATGATCATGTGATGGGGTAGAGTATAAGCCATGTATCATACATAAATACCCTCTTTTGAATTTCCTGCAAATTGAATTGAGGTTCAGATAAATAAAAGATTTCAAGTATATTATTTTCTTATAGATTACATTAAACTCTTAAATAAATAAGCCATGTACCATAAGTGTAAATATATACCAAGTAGGCACAACATTTAAGAGTAAGATAATTCATAAGCTATGTACCATAAGGGCAAAAATATATTATTGTCTTATGATATATAGAGATTGAAAGCCAGCCATATCATGATCAACAATTAAACACGCAACATCAACTAGTTCAAATGGGTGCTTTAAATATCATGCATGACAGATGCAAGCTAGCAAAACTTCAACATCGAAATGGGTTTTAATAAAGACCCATGAACCTAGGCATGCTTATAAGATTCTTATATTAAGTTGTTGATCATGATATGGCTAAGAGATTAATAACATCAATTCAGATAGGCACAAAATTGAAGCCTAAAAGATTAATAACATCAATTTCATGTTTTATTGATGCCTATTAAGTGTTGCTTAAAGTGAATTTTGGCATGATGTCAACATGACCGTATAGTGCCCTTAAAGATTAACAACATAGCCACAAAACATCTATGATGCCTCAGGTCCAAGGATTAGTTTGCACCATTGCAATTTATGAGTTCCAGCTTGACATGTGAGTAAAGACTTCCATACTATAACTCATATGTACTTTTTCTGGTCTTTGCGAAATATTGACGTGTGAGTAGAGATGATACTGTGTGTACTAGTCTTTGTGGAATATTGACGCCCAATCAATATTATTATGACCAGGAACATATTTAGGATTTTGGGATGATGAGAAGTCTCAATGTATGCAATCTCATTACATAGCTCACATATCCACTTGTGTATTCCTTGGACTATGGTTGTTCTACATATTGAAAGATAATATAGGATGATTTAATGTATAAAACAACCCTTCTTGCTCATTGATAAGTCGTTTATCAAATATGTCCTTAACTCTAACTATTACATAATTAGTTGGCTTTAAGGGCATATTTCTAACAGAAGGAACTTCATATTTTGTTGGACCAAATCAACTTCCTCAGAAAATTCATTGCAAATTCAGCTGGTAAAGTCCAACCATTTTCCTCTTTGTTAAATCAAAGAAGGAGAAGCTTTTGAATGGACAGCAGCTCACTAGGAGGCTTCTGACCAAATAATTTTTTTTTTTTGTCTAACCCACTAGTTCTCATGCCACCCAAAAGAGGTAGAGCTCTCAAGCTATAGATCTCTGCCTCGGAAAATTCTATTCGAAGCCTTTTGGCTCAAGATAGTAATGAAGTAAAAGAGCAAGCAGTATATTACTTAAGCAGAATATTGCAAGAGGTGGAGACTAGATATTCAGCTATAGAAAAATTGTGGTTTACCTTGTATTTCACTATTGTGGAACGCAGATATTATATATTGCCTTATACTGTCCACATTATTGCCAAAACAGATCTCATAAAGTACATGTTGTCAAGACCTGTTTTGAGGGGTCGCATTGGCGAATGCACTTTGAATCTGTCAGAATTTACTTTCAGATATATGCCACAAAAAGCAGTAAAAAAAAGGCTAGCAATAACAGATTTTCTAGCAGCTCATCCTAGTGTGGAGATTGAAGACATGAACACTCTGGAGATTCCAACGTCAGACTCCAGGTTGATCTAAAGTCAAATATCATCCAATCTATCATAACAAGACTAGTCCCTCTCAAACATAAATATGGAAAAATGTACATCCATGTGCCTATCCGAACCGTGAAAATCAAGCCGTGGAATCTCTTCTTCAATGGGTCCAAATTTGAAACTTCTACTAGAGCAAGTATAGTCTTAGAAGACCCACAGGGGGTCAGATATGCTTATTCATTTCATTTGGATTTTGAAAGCACCGATAATCGAGTTGAATATGGGGCCTTAATTATTGGGTTGGAAATGTTGTTGGAACTCAATGTCCAATATTTGGCAATCTTTGAGGATTCACAGCTTGTGCTGAGGCAGTTGACTAATGAATATAAATGCAAAGATCTAGATTTTGTAGCCTATTATGTGGCAGCTAAAAATTTATGCTTTGAATTTACAGAAGTAACTGTAGAACACATAGCAATGGCAAAAAACTTAGTGGCCAATGAGATGACTCAAGTTGCTTCTAGAATTCATATTAAAGACACTGAATCAGAAAGGATCATCAAGGTCTAGAAAAGAAGTTTACCCTCTCTGCGCACTAGAGGAATGCATATGGAGGTGAATACTGTTGATGTACATGATTGTAGAAAGCCTCTAATAGAATACCTCACTAATCCTTCGCCAAGGGTTAATAATAAAATCAAGAGGCAAGCTCTGAATTATGTAGTCATCAGTGGGGAACTCTTGAGAAGAACATCTTAAGGTGCCTTTGCGAAGAAGATTCGATGCAGGTTATGGCGAAGATTCATGAAGGATCGTGTTGAGCTCATCAGTTAGGCAAGAAAATTAAATGGCTCTTGGCAAGATACGGTTACTTTTGGCCCCACAAGGAAAACGATTGTTTCAAGTATGCCAAAGGCTGTGAGAGTTGTTAGAGTTATTCATAATGAGCGTCGAGGTTGTTCCAACTAACCACGACGGTTTATTCATAAAGACCGCCGTATTAACTTCATATACCATGTTGGCCAAAATACTCTTTTGTCATGTAAAATTGTAAATAACCAAAGTGGTTTATTCAAAATAAGCGATGTATTGACTCAAAATACCACATCAGCAAAATACACTTTTGTCGTATAAAAGTGTAAATAACCACAGCGGTTTTGGAATACTAAAATTCGTCTGACATTATTCTCAACCACGTTGGTTTGTATAAGTATTGCATCGTATTAACAAACATACTAGGGCAGTTTTTATAAAAACCATCGTGTTATGAAACTTTGTGATTCTATATAAACTTTTGCGTCACCTTATCTAAAATTTTACGTTCTCTCGAACTGATAAAATATTTCACTATCCTCTCAGTTTTCCTTCCCAAAGCGGCGTGTCTGAATCTTGTCATTTTCCTCTTCTCCTCGTCTTCATCTCCAATTCTCCGAAGGTTACGTCTGAAGCAAACTTTCTTTGCATGGCAAAGGTTTTTTCTCACTCTTTTTTTTTTTTGGTCAAAATCATTTTATGTTTTTTTTGTCAAAATCATTTCAAGCCTTTTTTTGTCAAAATCATTTCTAATTTTGATACCATGAAAGAAAGTGTCTGGAAATAAGACTCTGTTTTCAAAATAACGACGTCTTTCATTGTTTTGAATAATATCAGTAGTCTCTCACTCTCACGACGTGTTAAGACGACGGTGTTGTCTTGTTTACGTTGTTTTAATTTTCACACCACGATGGTAATTAACTCTGTCATGCATCGTGGTGTGATAATTAAAACGACGTAGACAAGAGAAAACCATCGTCTTATTAAGAGTAAAATACAAAAACAATTGTGGGAAAGGGAGATCTGACCTTTTTTTTCTTCTTCTTCTATTTTTACTCTTGATAAGACGATTGTTTTTCCTTGTTTACGTTGTTTTATTTATCATACCACGACGATGGTTAAATACCATCATGCTAAAGGAAATAACACGATAGTAATTGTTATCTAGCTACGTGTGAAGTATAATATTACGTCATGTTTTTCAAATTATCGTCTTTTTTTTCCCTTGTCAATTATATTTCTCTCTAAACATGGTTTCTAAATCTCAAAGTAAGGAGGCTCAAGTTTCAAAAGCTCAAAGTAAGGAGCTTGAGGTTTCAAAGGCTCAAATGAATGAAGACAAAGCAATTCGTGGTGTCAACACAATAAGCCGAGAAAGACCCTAATAGCTCAACGACATTTGATGAGGAGCCAAAGTCAACTCTTGGTATCGACACAATAAGCCGTGTTGTGAAGAGGAAGAGGAAAATCCAAAAGATTAAACCCGTAGTTGAGTACAATAAAAGGGGCAGACCACATGGCAAGGCTGTTGTTGAGATGCAATTGTATATTGGTGTTTTGGCACACACCAAAGTCCCTCCTATGGACAAGAAATGGACTGAATCGCTCAAGGATGTAAAGGAGCAGATTTGGGAAGCTGTTCATATGGCTTATGTTGTTGGGCACGGGGGCAAGAAGATGGTGTTATCGTCTGCCACAGAAAAATGGTAGAATTTCAAGTCTTCCTTAACGAGGCACTTTATTCTTCCATTCACAAATGACAAGGACATGTTAAAAGAACCACCTCAGCTATATAAATTCCTAGAGAAATCGGATTGGGATGCCTTTGTAGCTTCAAGATTATCCCCATAATTTGTGGCTATGTATACTGAATAGTCACAAAGAAAGGAAAAAATGTGAGTACAGCCATAGGTTGTCTCGAAAAGGGTGTGTTGGTTTGGAGGACAAATTGGAAGAAAGTCTGAATTATTGGATTGAACAGGACATCATTAAAGTGCTCGATGTCAACTTTAATGCGTTGATGAATTTCAAGATTGAATGTGGAAAGCTGCAGGAAGATATTGAGACGCTACAAGATCAAGTGATGGATCTAGAGCTAGAAATTGGAAGCTAACACAAGATGAAAATCCAGAAGAAAATGGTATTGGCCAACCTTAAAGTATTGTGAACATAAGCGACGTGGAAGATGAGTAAGGGGGAAAGCATCTACGTTAATAAGCTTTGAAATTACGGGAGAGATTGTTGGGGCAATTTCAAAGGTCAGAAGTTTAAGAAATAAAAAGTTAGAATCTAAATGGTTTAGCTATTATGTCTAGTTTATGAGTTGAAGTTAATGTGAGGTTTAGTGGGCATAATGGTTATGGTTATGTTTAATATTGAGTTAATATTATGGCATATAAATAGGCGTTGTATCCACTCTATGTTAGTGTGCATCAAGAGTATCAAGTGTGTGTTGTAGTAGAGTATTTGAAGTATCAATCTTATTAAAATTTGTCTAAAGTAAGTTTGTGTAGGAGCTCTGAGAAGCAATCCTTCAAATACTCTACAACAACACACACTCTTGATACACACATAATACTCCCAAGAGTAGATACAACGCCTATTTAGAGGCCATAATATTAACTCAACATTAAACATAATCATAACCATTATACCTACTAAACCTCACATTAACTTCAACTCATAAACTAGATATAATACCTAAACCATTTTAATTTTTTATTTCCTAAACTTCTGACCTTTGAAATTACTCCAACAGCTGAGAGAAAAATAGGGTTCTCATAGAAATGGCAAGAGTCATGCTAAACAGTATGAACCTAGCCAAATATTTTTGGGCTGAAGCTGTCAGTACAACTTGTTACATTTTCAACCGAGATTTCTTGAGACCTGGAATTAGAAATACACCTTATGGACTTTGGAAAGGTAAAAACCAAATGTGTTGTATTTCAGGGTATTTGGTATTACTTGCTACATCTTGAGAGATCGAGAACACTTGACAAAATTTGATTCAAAGTGTGACAAAGGAATATTTCTAGGGCTTATAGGGTATACAACTATTGAACCAAAAATCTGTGATATAGTCAATAAATTTCACTATTGATGATGTTGTTGTTCTAATAGAGATAGCCGAGGATGATGATGACTTACTTCCTGATGAGCAAGCCAATTGTCCTCAAGGTCTAGACCTAGTGGTTGACTTGTCAACCTATGGAAATCGATTTGAAGTCACTATCACATCTGGTGGCTCTCCTTCTAAATCACAAGTTCAAGTGGAACGCTAGCAAGCCACTAATACTCATTCCACTCAAATTGAGAGTGTCATTATTGGTAATTTTGACCAAGGTGTTAGAGCTAGACATCAAGTTGCAAAAGAAATCAGTCATGTGTGTTATGTTTCAAATGAAGCTCCAAAAAATGTGAAGGAGGCCTTGAATTTTGAGGAGCTTCTTGCTATGCAAGAAGAACCCAATCAGTTTGTTCAAAAGGAGTCTGGTATCTTGTTCCTAGGCCTATGGATACAAATATCTTTGGAACGAAGTGGATCTTTAAAAACAAAACTAATGAACTTGGTAATGTAATTAGTAGGGGTGGGCACGATTCGGTTTGGACCGATTTTTGCCTCAAATTAGAACCGATCCGGTACTATTCATCCGATTTGGTTCAGTTCGATTTTAATAAAAAAATTTCAAAAACTGTCCGGTTCGGTTCCAATTCCGGTTCGGTTTTGAACTGGATTATAAAAATTGTTTTTTAATACAATTCTCAACTGAAAATATTTTTTTTTCCTTGAAAATTAACAAATTATTCAATTTCATATAAAAAATAAATATTAAAGTGAGAAAAGAGAGATATTTTGACATTGAACTTGGATAAATATTAGGTTTTTTTTAGTGAAATTAAAAATATAGCATTAAATATAAATATATATTGAGATTATATATTTTTTTAGTTTCACCGGTTCGGTTCGGCCCAGTTCGGTTTTTGAAGACATGGAACCGGATCCGAAACCGGTCCAAACCGGTCCGGTTTGGTTTTTGACCGGTTTTTGACTTTTTGGTCAACTCGGGTTTTTTCCGGTTTGGTTCGGTGTGGTTCGGCTTGGATTTTCGGTTCGCCGGTTTGAGTGCCCACCCCTCGTAATTAGGAACAAGGCTAGACTTGTAGCTCAGGGATGCACTCATATGGAGGGTGTTGATTTTGATGAAACCTTTGCCCCTGTTGCAAGGTTGGAGTCTATTAGATTTCTTCTTGTCTCTATTAGATTTCTTCTTGTTATTACTTGTCATTTAAATTTCAAATTGTTTCAAATGGATGTTAAAATAGCTTTTTTGAATGGAATCTTAAATAAAGAGGTCTGTGTTGAACAACCTAAGGGTTTTGAGATCCTCATCATCCAAATGATTTGTTTAGTCTCAAAAGGCTCTTTATGGGAAACAAGAACCTAGAGCTTGGTATGAGAGATTGTCATTTCATTTGCTAAGAAATGGCAATGTTAGAGGCTCTGTGGATAAAACACTATTTGTGAAAAAGTTAAAAATAAAAAGATGTTGTGATTGTTCAAGTCAATGTGGATGATATCATAGTTGCATCTACCTCTGAGTCTTATGTTCAAGAGTTCATCCATGTCATGACTAGTGAATTTGAAATAAGTCTTGTTAGTGAACTTAATAAATTTCTTGGGTTACAAATCAAACAAGGGCAAGATGGGATCTCAATTTCCTAGTCCAAATATGCCAAGAACTTAGTCAAGAAATTTGGTATGGAGTCGGCAAAAACTTCCGTGACTCCAATGAGCACCTGTGCTAAATTGCATAAAGACTTATGTGGGAAGTCAATAGATCAAACTATTTATAGAAATATGATTGGTAGTCTTCTTTATCTTACTGCAACCAGACCAAACATTGATTTTAGTGTGGGAGTAGGTGCTAGGTTCCAAAGTGATCCAAAAGAATCTCATCTCATTGGTGTAAATAGAATCATCAAGTATGTAAGTGGTACATTTGATTTTGGTCTGTGGTATACTTATGATACTAATTATGATTTAGTTGGTTTTAGTGATGCTGATTGAGCTGGATGTAGTGATGATAGGAAGAGTACCTCTGGGGGAGTCTTCTATATCAAGAACAATCTTGTTGCTTGGCACAACAAGAAACAAAATTATGTGTCCATGTCCACTGCTGAGGGAGAATATGTAGCAGTTGGAAGTTGCTGCACTCAACTTCTCTTGATCAAATAAATGTTGTTTGACTATGTTTTTTGTCTGTCTACATTTATGTCTCCTGTGACAACATAAGTGCCATTGATATCTCATAAAATCTTGTCCAACACTCAAGAATTAAGCACATAGATATAAGGCACCACTTCATTCGAGATCTTGTGGAAAACAACATTTTGATTTTGAAAATTTTTCCCTCTGAAAAACAACTTGTTGACATACTAACAAAGGATCTGGACTTTCAAAAATTTGTTGATTTTAGAAAGTCAATTGGTTTTTGCTCAATTGATTGAATTGTTTTAGTCCATCTATGCCTTTAGCACATTATGACTTGTTGTTTGTTCTTATTAAATAAGTGTTTCAGTCGATTGGCTACTAACTCAGAAGAATCTGATGTTTTGTAAAATTGGATTGATTTAATCTCTTAGTTGCATGCTCTACAGTTCATTTCTCTTGTCCTTGACTAGGAATCAGTTGAATGATGCACTACATTCTTCTCTTGAAAAACATATCTTCTATGTCCTCTACAAACTATTTGAAATTCAGTTAAGATAATTGACCATCTCTCCTACTGGTTTCAATCAAATAAAAATAAAAACAAAAACAATACATAAACACAAAAGAATTATTATACTAAAAGTATAAATTTTGTGTGAAGTGTGACAAATATAGTCACTGCTCTAGGAAGGTATAAGGTGATATATTTTGAGATGTTTAGAGCAAAGAGCCGCAAAATTGGGCCATTAAGCACTTAAGTTTGAGATGTCCAAGATTCTCTAAGAAGTTTTGTTCAAATGTCTTTTCCATGAATAATATGATGTGTTGTCTAAGAATGCTTAATATATGTCTCTCGTAATAGCTCAATTTTCTGCATCATTTGTCTTTTCTCATACTTGATCTCCTTAATCCCATGTTAAGTGTGCTATTGAGTGCTTAAATTAATCATATTCTCCATCTCAGGTTTGAATGTTGATGTGTTTAATTGGCTTACCCAAAATTGAGTCTTGGTTCATTTTTGCGTATGTGCTAAAGTTCTTGGATGGCTAATACTATTCTTTTCAACTTCATTTTTTGTTCCATGTGATCTCTCATGCCTTCAGTGTTTTTAGTTAACAAGTTCACTTTTGATGTTTTCTTTTGTTCTCGATGCCTGTGTCGCACGTTATAACACGTGTCCATCCTCTTTACGTCTCTCTTGCTAGAGAGGATATTTAATCTTCATGATTTGCCCAAATTGTCATATGTGCTGAGAATTTAGGTTTTAAACGTTGTTTCGTCTCAGTCTTTGGATCTATGATTCCCACCATATCTGTGTCATCTAGGCTTCGTTTATCGACCAAAAAGGTATCTTCCTCACCGATGGACTCTGATCCTTTTGTCACCATTAGAGGCTCGTTTAAATTCACCTCTCCTAAAGCTTCTGAGTTTTTCTCCTTAGTGTCCAAGCAGTAATTTGTTCTAAAGCGCATGTATATTCTAGATGATCTTTACTTAAATGACATGTCATGTTTTGATGCTCTGTTTACTCACTATCAATTGAATAAAATCAATTCCATCTCTTGTCGATTCTATGCTTCTGTGGTGCATGAATTTCAGTCAAATTTCCCATGCACCCTTGCACACACCAACAATCGCGTCTATGTTAGACATGTCATGATGTTGGTTAAACCCTCTGTCATTGATAGGTTCCTATAGGTTTTGCCATGTCCAAACGTTAATTTTGATGCATTTGCCTCTATTGTCTCTAAATACACCATCTGTTAGTTTCGGTATGTCGCCTATGTGGATCATGTTTTTGTCATTAACTGCCAAGGGGGTTCCTCTGAAGTCTTACTTGAAGCCAATGTATACGTTTCTCTGGGATTTTGTTTGCAATAACATCTTTCCTACTGCAAACAACTCCAATCCCACTTTGTTTGGCTGTTAGTTAATGTTGTCTCTCATTAATAAGGATCCTATTCCTTTTGGTGAAATCATCTTTCATGCCATCTGCTCCAAATCTCGTAGTCATGGCAAGGCTTATAAGGGCTCTCTGATATTCCATTCTTTCATCACCTCACTCGGTGCACACAATTCTGTACCTGTTCTTGGTGTTGATATATGGAATGATGCCCATTTTCCCTACTCTCATTCCTCTAACTCCTTGAGTGACAAACTGTCATCTCACTCATTAATCTACAAAAGAAAATTCGGCATTATGAACACAATATTCAGTATTTGAAGGGTTTTCTTCGTGATGATCCTACAATGGATACTGCTGTACCAGTTGCAGATAATTCTAACTCTCATTCTGAAGCTTCTGAAGGTTCTAAGGAGTTCTAATGAGTTATCTGGTCATTAGGTTGCACTGCTTGCATTTACGTTTTGTTATGGGAGAGTGATTTATGTTTTTTGTCATGGGGGAGTGATTTATGTTTTCTCATGGGGGAGTGATATATGTTTTGTTATGGGGCAGTGATTTATGTTTGTATGAGGGCCTGTTCTGTTTTTGTATGGTGGAGTATTGTCTTTTGCATGGTCTAGATTGTACTTAAACTCTTCTGAATATTTTGATTCTCTCCTTATATTATATGATGCACTTTCTATATGCCCTATTTTTTTTTTGTCAACCCAACCTGTTTCATAATCTATGAACTATTTGCACTTCATGTTTGTCGAGATTGTGCTTGTCTTGCAGATACCTTTTGATGTCATGTCTAAATGTTTGGGTTGTGTGCTGAGAGTGTGAGTTAAAGTTTTTTTTGCTCAAGGAAAGCCAAAAAGGGGGAGTTTGTAAGGTTGTAATTAATCAATTGGTTTTTAGCTTTCCTTGCCATGAGTATAATTTCTTGTAATAAGCTTGCTCAAAAGGATTTAGATTAGTTTAAGGTTGATGCCTTATTGTGGACCTTATAGACAAATTGTCACATTGGTTTCTTTTCAACAAGGCAGCAATGGAATTTTTCAATAAATGTAAAATCATGCATTGTATTGCATCTTTGGTTGCTAGTTCACCTAGATGACATGTCATCATGATGGTACAATTTTACCGTTTCTGTCATTTTTTGCTCCTCTGTCTAGAAAATTCTTTTTGTCTTATTTGATAGCTGATACATTGCTAACAACCAGGGGCGGACGCACCAAGGGACAAGAGGGGTCAATTGACCCCTTGGCATGCCGGCGTTTGCTGTGGAGGTCGCAGGAGAACAGTTGCAGACCCCTTGGCCAGCAGCTTGTTGACCCCTTGGATGCACTGAACGTGCTCGATGAAAGTCCCCAAAGACAGAGAGAGAGGTTGGTTGATGGGTTACCGCGATGGTAACGGGTGTGTAAGTTTTAATTTTGGATAGAGAGAGAAAGAAATGGAAAGACAAGGTAGAGCAGATCAAAAGGAATTTGTGTTGCAACCCAGAGGAGCAAAATAGTCACTGGAAGAAAGTCACAGACAGAGAGTTCGACTGCAGAGGGGGAAAAAAAGAGAGTATCTTTGATTCGTGCTATGTCGTGAGCTAGTCTTTTTTTTTTTCTTTTTTTCTTTTTTTGTGTTTTGTGTTTTTTGTTTTGTGTTTTTTTTACTGAAGGCCTATTTTGCTTTGAAAACAGCCCTTCTTGTGGCTGGGCGCATTGGGTTAGATTATTTGAAAATTAATTCATGTCCTCCTCAGAAGTCCAATGGGTTAATTAACATAAAGTGGCAGGCTCCACCTTTGGACTGGATTAAAGTGAATTTTGATGGCTCGGTGTGTGGTAATTTGGCTGCAACTGATTTTGTAATTTATGACTGGAATGGTAATATTCGGTTAATTGGCGTTAAAAACTCAGGTCAAGTGTTAATTACAGTTGCGGAGTGTTTAGCACTTCGGGATGGTCTGGCCCATGCTATTCTTTATAAAAAAAAAATGATATTCTCTTTTAGATGAGACATAAACAAAAGTGCCTAAAATTATTAAAAAATAAATGATTTATGAAACTATAATGCAAAGTTTTTAATAAAGAACTCATCGTGCACAATTGAAATTTGGATGGAAACTATTTTTCTGTTTTTCTAGTGTTATTTTCTTCTAAAAAAATTTCGAAGTTTTTACGCAGTGACCCCTTGGCTCGAGAATCCTGGATCCGCCACTGCTAACAACCGTAGTTTTTATTCTAGGGCAGCCTTGTACTCTCCTTGCTATAAGGAGGCAAATTTTTAAGGTGATGTCAGTTCACAAAAAAATACCTTGCACTTTTGGAAAGTTTGAAGGCTCAATATTTTCTCTGTGCTTTTCTTTATGAAGGTTGCATTTATGAGATTTTAGAAAATCTGCTTGTGATTACTATATCTGCATCTAGTTGTCCTAAATCATATATATCATTCTAGATCTAGAGTTCAGATTTTAAGATTAATTTTCTCCAAGAATGATTTCTTGAGAAAATTGATCCTTTCTTAAATCAACATTTCATCATTGCATTTGTTTGAGTAGTGCGATGCTACTGGTGCCATGAGATGATTAAGCTGAAGGATGAAGCTGCCATTATCATGATAGACTAGTAGCAAGCAAAGTTGCTGAGAAAAGAAGAGAGCTTGAAGAGGTATATGTCACGACCCGATTAGAAAATAAGGAATATTTCTGAATCAGGGTGTGAGTCATACCATAATTTAGGAATATTCCTTATTTTCGAATCGGGTTGTGATAGTATAGCTGCTCCTTTATAGAACTAAGAAACTTGAGTTGTATATGTTGATTTCTGTAACTATTTCTTCTTGTTAGTGGATTGCCTGGTTAGGGTGATGACCCCCAATTTTTCTCAATGGTGGGTTTTTGGGTAAACATGTATGTTGTGTTGTTCTTGCTGTTATTATTAGTCATACTATACCTGTTGTTGCTGAAATGCTGATGAACGATTGTCACACACCTATCACTCTAGTTGTTGCTAGCATAGGGGATGCTTAGATGGACAGGTCCTTCTGAGTGCCTACGTTGTCACGTAGTCCTTTTCTAGATTTGTGGGGATATAAGATTTGTGATTGAATGTGTATGTTTGGTTGTTCTGCATTGTTAGGTCTGTGACTTGGGATTGGCTAGTCACACATTGGTTAGGAATACTTTGTTGTTTGATTCCTGGTCTGATCTGTCCATTGGAGATTTAGTTTACCCCTTTCAACTAAATATCAATTACATGTATAAACTTAAAATTGATGGTAATCAATCATTATGCATACAAGTTGTGTTAAGATATTATCGGTGGAAATGAATAAGTCACATATTCCCTTATGATATCATTAGTGGAAATGAATGAGTCACATATTCCCTTATGATATTATTGGTGGAAAGGAATGATTCATTTATTCCCTTAAGATTCTCTCATAAGTATCATCCTTCCTTGCTTTCAATCATTCATTCCAACTCTGTAGAATATAATTATGTAGTAGTGTTTTTTGTGTGTGTCTGTGTGTGTGTGAGAGAGAGAGAGAGAGAGAGAGAATAAAAAGAAAAAAGATGGAAAACGTGTGGGTTTTTCTTGCAAGATTTTATAATTATAATTATCATGGTTAGTGGGTTACGTAATGCGTTCTAAAAGTGCTTATGTGAAAATTATGGATTATCATGAACTTATTGTAATGACCCAAACCTAAAATTCATAACGAATGAATAATTTATTTTGGAGAAAGGACAATTTTGCCCTTGGAATATTTTATAAAGGAAAAATTAACTTGTTGACCGAGAAGGAATTTGACAATTCTACAGACACCGTTGTATAGAGCACGGTGAAATGAGTTCATAGACATGTAGTGGGCCTGAATCGGAGTTGTAACGAGAGAGTTATGGTCAAAAGAGTCTCAGTGGCAAAATCGTAAATTTTTCAAAGTTGGTTTTTATAAAAACCAGCTTTCTCTCTCCCTCCCTCACTCTCTCCCGCGACCTCTCCGGGCCTCCTCCTTCTTCACCTTGTAACTCCGGCCACAAGCCACGGCTGTGGACGGGGCCAGTACCAAAACGACCGGGACGACGTCCTCTTCCTACCCCAGCCACCTCCCGCTGCCAGCCGCCTCGGATTTGCCGGAATTTGGAGAAGAAGCAGCCGACGTCGTCCAAACTTCAAAGCCACCAATCTTCCTCCTCCGGTCACCAATTCCGTCGATCCAGGTATGGATTTTAAACCTCTCGAGATGTTCTAGCTGCCTGTTGGGTAGGAATAGATCGATTCTCAATGTAGCTGTTGGATTTTTGAGGTTGAAGTTTCAGCCAATTTTCGGCCTCCTTGATCAGCCACTTCCGGTCAGTTTTTTGGGTAGGTCCAAGAACAAAATGGCTCCAAATATGGTGTTTTACCTAGGGTAGGAGTTTGGAGCCGTGGTTTTAAGTTTTTCCGGTGGGGTGTAATCGCTTTGGACACCATCGCTGCCGGAGCATGCTGCGGCGCGTGGGTGAGGGTAGTGTAGTGGCACTGTGTCTTGTTGCGATCCTCAGGTTGTTACGAGTGCGTAGGCTTTCGCGGATCTCAATTTGGATACCGTTTGAGCCCCGAACGGATTTTTCATATTGTACGAATTCCGGGTTTGATAATGTTGAGCCGTTGGATCGCGCTCAATTTCAGATATGTTGTTCCAGATAATTTCAGAATCGTGTAGGATTCGACGAATTGTGAATCGGAGTCCTGGATACTCCGAAATCGCGAACCCTGAGGCTAGGGTTTGGAAATTTTACGATTACACGATCGTGGTCAATCCGATTGTCAATTTCAGACCAAACTTGCAGGACAGGGTTATTTAAATGTGAGGAACTTAAAGGAACTCTCAGATTGGTAATTGGAGGACGTGGACCCCACGGGGTTCTGTATCGACCAATATGGAAGTTTATCGCTTAATGAAGTCTCGAGTCTTTTCAGACGATTTTAAAAATCTGAAATGCCTAAGCGGGCAAAAAAATGACTTTAAAGTTAGTGCACGCACTTCTAGAAGTCGGGGGTCAAGGTTTTACTTAAAAACTTATACCGAACAGTTTTATTAATTAAATATTCATGATGGTTTACCCAGGCATCCGGGACTAGGCAGACCCGCAGAAGAGACCCTCAGGAGGTCTAGCTAGTTCGGACCAGGAGTGAGTGGACTTTTCTTTTATAAATGATTTATATAAATGAATTTCATTATTTGATCTTGAATAAGTTTTATTAATTGTGATTTTTCCTAGCATGCTTTGTGAAGTTAACTATCTTATTTATATGCTGCTTAGTTGATTATGCTAAAGAGATACAGAAAGCAGAGTTTGAGATTTATATCAGATAAAATAGTAGCATAGATTCAGATTTTTCAAACAATTCAGTATTTATCAGATTTTTCAGAAGCTTTATATTTTCTTATGGCAGCAGAATTTTTGATTTAATAAAAAATTCAGTTATTCAGTAGATTTTCCAGACTGTTATATTTTCTCAAAAATTTTATATTATTTTAAACCACCGTGAGTACCCAGCTACGGTTATTGCCTTTAGTTATGCCGATGTCTACAGACATCCAGCAGTTTTGTCAGTGCACTTGACATTTGCCTCACGATTTTAGGAGATGCCCGGACCGTGAGTGCCAGAATTTGCAGCTCGGATTGACTTGGTGTCACCGAGACCTGCCAGGATTTGCGGCTCGGATTGACTTGGTGTCACCAAGACCTGCTAGGATTGCGGATCAGGCTGACTACGGTCCCCTAAATCCTGCCAGTTGCGGCTCGGGTTGACTTTGTGTCACCGAGACCTGCCAGCGGATCAGGCTGACTATAATCCCCTGAATCCTGCCAGTTTGCGGCTCGGATAGACTTTGTGTCGCTGAGACCTGCCAGGGGAATTGACGGAATTACAGGGGTACACCCGAGTGGTAGTTTTAATTGATTGCAATGCTTTTATGCAAGGTTTGAGTACATTGCTTTTATGTAAGTTTGACTATAGTGTTTTTATGCAAGTTTTGATTTCAGTGCTTTCATGCAAGTTTTATTGATCTTGAATACGATTGTATATTTATATAAATATATAAATACCTTGATTTCAGCATATGAATGCCGTAAGTTTAGTATGCTTCAAATGCAGAGTATATATTCGGTTTTATTTAACTCTTTTTACAATGGGAGTTAGTATATTCTTAGGATATTTTATGAACCTCTATTTTTGTCCACTCACATTTTCAAATATTTTGCGCCCCCAGGCTGTAGCGTGCATAGGAAATCCACCACCGGGCCATCTTGCCTTCCGCGCTTTCTTGTTACAAAAGTGTTGGTTTGTAAAAAGATTCACTTCTTTGTAAACTAGTAGAATTGCTCTGATATTTGCCCTAGATTGAGAACTAGACTGTGTAGTGTATTTTAAGTATGCTGGCAGTTGGTTGTGTAGATACTATTGCTCGTTTTGACACTTACAAGGTTTGGGATTGAGCAAATTACAGGGGAGACTCTGTCGAATTTTCGACAGGAGTCAAGATCAAAATACAGTTCGAAGGGCAAATAAGTCAATTGTGCCCTACATTCGCCAAGTGTTGGACACGCACAGGGTCCGACTCGAATTCCAAAGCGGAATTTGGTTCGGGTCCTGTCACTTATTCTATTTACAAATCTCTCTCTATTTTCAAGTCAGGTATATTTAATTTGTGCAATATTTCACACAATATATATATATTTTTTGGATTTTTTTTTTTTTAAGTACATACTATTAAGGGAACATAAGAACTTCAGTGATGGGGAATTCGAATGATAAATGTACCAAACAGGGACATAGGGCAGTGAGTCTGATAAGGGTCACGTGCTAAGTATAATTTGTGAAGGATAACCAAGATATGAAGTATTGATGTGATATGATTTGGATTGTGTATCTTTTTATAATATTTTCTAGAGTGGGTAATGGCATTGCTTGACTTGCATATTACATAATCTACTCACTAAGCGGTGGTTTGCTCTTTCCTCACCTATTTTGTTTTTCAAATCAATTAGTGGGCAAGACAAATACTAAATTGGAGAAGTTGGATTAGTTGGGAGTGATAAAGTTTTTTTTATGTCTTGTACACTTGTAAGACTATTATTATTTTTATAAGGAAATTTTCAATCTTTTTATTTTATTATTTCAATTCACATATCCTGATTCAGGAATATTCTTTATTTCCGGATCGAGGCATGACAAAAGGTTATCAGAGCCCAGGGATTAGATACCCCCGGGGAAGAAATGTGATTTAATATTAGTAAATTTTGAGGATAAATTATTTTTAAGGAGGATAGACTGTGAAGACCTTTAAAAAAAGACATTATAAATTATTAATTTAAAGAAATATTCATTATTTAATATTTATTTTGAAGATCTATATCTATTAAATATTAGGTCTAGGGTGGAAATATTACCTTAGCTGGAGGTGGCACCATATCATTGGTGGAAAGGAATGAGTCATTTATTTCCTTAACATTCTAATATGCTTGTTACTTCGATAACCACTCCTATAAGTATCATCCTTCATTGCATTCAATTATTCATTCCAACTCTTTAGAATATAATTATGTAGTAGTGTTTTTAGAGAGAGAGAGAGAGAGAGAGAGAGAGAGAGGGAGAGAGAGAAGAAGAAGAAGAAGAAGAAGAAGAAGAAGAAGAAGAAGAAGAACAAGCTTTTACGAGAATTTTTTTTTTTTTTTAAACAATGAACCGATAAATCCATGAAAAATGTTTAGTACGGAAAATTCTGTATTGTTTTTATGCCTTTGTCTCCTTACCAGGGCTTGACATGCCTTGAATCCTCTTGAAAGAGAGGGGTGCCTTCGGGAAGGTGGACACAGGTGGTGCATGGCTATCGTCAGTTCGTGCCATAAGGTGTTGATTCAAGTCCTGCAACGAGGGCAATCCTCATTTTTAGTTGCCATCGTTGAGTTTAGAACCATGAGCAAACTGCCGGTGATAAGCCGAAGGAAGGTGAGGATGACGTTAAGTCACCATGAAGAAGAAACAAGATAGAGAATGTGTGAGTTTGCCTTGCAAGTTTTTTTAATTATAATTATCATGGTGAGTGGGTTATGTAATGTGTTCTAAAAATTCTTATTTTGTGATAAATGTGAAAATAATGGATTATCATGGATTTATTCTATTGACAAATCTCTCTCTATTTTCATGTCAAACATGTCTAATTTGTGCAATATTTCACACAATATATATTTTTTTTGGAGTTTTTGTGAATTAAATACTATTCATGGAAAGAGAACTTTAGTGACGGGGTATCGAAGGATAAATGTAACAGAGGGAGACACATGGTAGTGAGGCCGATATGGGTCACGTGCTGGGTACAATTTTTGAAGGATAACCAAGATATGATGTAATGATGTGATATGATTTGGATTGTGTATCTTTTTAGTATATTTTCTAGAGTGTGTAAAATGATATCTTGTACACCTGTAAGATTATTATTATTTTTATAAGGGAAATGTATTTTAACCAATTTTTTGTTCAATTTACACACCCTGATTCGAGAATTATTGTTATTTTCGGATTGGGCCATGACAGTCTATGATGTACAACACTTGAGTCTCAACTTGATTAAAATTCTATGTTGCATCTTTGTCTTGGGCCCATTTGTTCTACTTGTTGGGATGTGCTGCTTTGCTTGGGCTTTCCAACTTTTATAATGCTTCCTATTCCTAATGAATAGTCACTTTGGAAAAAAAAAAAATTTGTTTTGGTATATCTTCAAGTTCTTAAAAAAAAATTTTGTAGCAAAGAATTCGCTAGTGTAGTGGTTTGGAGTATTTACTCTCTCAGACAAAATCTTGGGTTCGAGTCCTAGCATCCGTGTTGTGTGCGTGAGTTTAATATGCTGTTGCCCATTTCAATGGGAAAGGTCCTCAAAAAATAAATAAAAAATAAAAAATTTGTAATTTGTAGAAGCTATTAGGTTCGTGCATGTCATTCGGTTCAAAACGGAGTAACTGGAGTCATACTCTTCACCTAAAAGGAAAGACCAAAAAAAAAAAAAGTGCCCAACTGCTTTAACACCGATACCTTTTAAGTAAATTTATGTTTTAGTCACCAAAAAACTTTTACTTTTGAAAAAAAACCAAAACGTTTTCAAAAAAGAAAAAAAAAATTTCTTAACTTTCAAACCAAAAACATGCAAATGTAAATGATTTCTTAGGAAATTTAAAATTAAATAAGGATAATTTTGTCTATTTTGATTTGTTTTAAAAAATTTCTCTCTCCTTTGATCTTTTCCAAAATCACTCTAAATTTTAGGAGAGAAACGTAGGAATGGGAAAGCTCACCACGTGACGATGATCACGTTTTAAAAAATCTTGAAAACTCAAAAAGTGGTATGTATAAGTCAAATGTTAATTTCTTACAATGGATATCCAAATGCCACGTGTAACGATACGGTTGCCGCTCCTTTTTCGTACTTGAAGTGCGTGGGGCCCACCCATAGTCACAGCACACGTCCACCGACGATTGGCGTCAATAACGGCGTTATTCCATTCGCATCGTATCTGCGAGAAATGCAAAGCCTTTGTTTTGTCCGTTTGTTTCTCGGCTGTGGTCGATTCTTATTCTTGCCAAAAGTCCAACTCACGATACGTCACCGTATCTAACGTGGCTTTCTCCCCACCCCTTTTTCTCTTACCAACCTCTTAATATTATTTCTCTATCAATTCACGTGACAGATTTCAACCCAATAAATTTCTTGTGACTACGATTAAGAGAACATGCCAGCAAATTGGAACAAATAATTTAGCAAGTTGGGCTAATTGACTTTACTTTAATTATTTTTTAAATTATTATTTTTAAAATTGACTTAATTAGAAAGTTTTTATTTTATTTTTTATATTTGTTGTATTGAAGGTAGATTCAAGAGAGTATCTATTTGGGATTGATGTTTTGGTATCAATCTTAAGAAATTTTTTTAAATACAAGCCATAATAATTAATTCTAAATTAATCGAATTTACCGATAAAAAAATTCGACTTGAGTGCAAGGGTGGCAACCTGACCAACTAACATACCCCACGTCTGCACCAATCTTAAGACGTTAGCTTTCTTCTTCTTCTATGGGATTGCCATTTAGTTACTTACAAGGACAATAACATTTTACAATGCCAATGGAAATATCGAGGTCACTCTTTACTATAACAAGAGCCATTACCATGTTTTAGTATTGATAACCATGAATTATGAATTATTTAATAAAAACAAGAAATTCTTTTGGAAATAATCGAAATTTTGGACATTATACGCTTATGTACAAACAAATAACGTACTAAAACACGAGAACAAAAATCTAATTGTTTTTTAATTTATTTTATCAATATGATAAGAAGATGGTTCAAATTTAGAAACTCTTCACAGAGAAATACCACTATAACAAGAAATACTTGATCAAATACTAAAAATTTGAATCCAACTAACTTATCATTGTCTCCTTCCAAAACACACAAGTGACAATGTTTATTTCTTAATATAAAAATTCATAAATAAATACTTCGATTCATTGTGAATCTCATTTATTTCAGATGATAAGGTAAGATTTTTCCGTGCCTACCAATGATGATTATATTTGGAAACTTCTCTGCTAGGCTGTGTTATTGTTGTATATTATATTGCAAAGAACAGTCTTTGCCGTAGAAAAAATGCAATTGACAAAAGCCAATGACAACATTTATTCCTTGATCTAAAACAACCAAGTGACAGTTAAAACCCTGAAAATATTTTGAAGGAAGTTTCCTGTAACTGCTAAAAAGCAAGCATAGGAAAGAATGAGAAAGTCTGGGAACTGAATTTTATGGATAAAGTCATCAGACTCAGGACAGGGAAGACCCCACTGCCACCTTCCTCTATCTCTTTCTCTTAACTTCGTCTTCACTCTCCCTTTCATTCTCTCTCTCTCTCTCAAAGTAATTTCCCTCTTTCACAACATACTGTTCCCTTTCAAACGCTTTCAAAAGAAGCAACTTCCCTATGACCACCATGTTATGCGCATCTCATTCTCATTCTCATTCTCATTCCCTTCATTTTCCATAGCCTTCATTGCACACTCTGTTTTTGCCCTTTTTCTTTTTTCTCCTTTTTAAGCTTGCTTAGCCATTGATGGAGTCCATTGGCAAATCAATGAAGCACCACAATCAAAGGAGCATCCGTCTTCAGAGGCTGAGATGCTCTGTTCAGAACTATGACTGGGGGAAGAGAGGCACAGACTCTCTGGTGGCTAGGCTATCTGCTCTCAATTCTTCCTCTGAAATTGACCCAGAAAAGCCTTATGCCGAAATTTGGATGGGAACCCATGAGTCTGGACCTTCTTTTTTGATTCAAAATGGGGATGAGAATAATGGGTTTTTGTCAATTGGGTCTGAGAATTTGAGTCTCAAAGATTGGGTTCTGGAAAACCCAAAGGTGCTTGGTGAGAAGGTGGTTCAAAAATGGGGCTCTGACTTGCCTTTCTTGTTTAAGGTACTATTGTTTCTCAATATGAAAGATTCCATTTGTCATATTTATTCTAAAGTTTTTTGGGTTTTCAATGTTGGGGTTGTGGACAGTGGAGATTTTTGTTTTGTGTTTTTAGGTGCTTTCTGTGGCAAAGGCATTGTCAATACAGGCACACCCAGATAAGGAATTGGCTAAGGTTTTGCATAAGTTTATGCCAAATCTTTACAAGGATGCCAATCACAAGCCTGAGATGGCCTTGGCTGTGACACATTTTGAGGCTCTTTGTGGTTTCATCAGTCTTGAGGTAAGACACTGCTGGTTTTCATGTTTTGTTCTTATATTGGAAATTTCAATTGATTTACTGTTCAATTTGTGTTATTTAATCTTGTAAATGATAAGAATCATAAGAAAGTGTGTGACTGAGAACTGGGTTTGCTTTTGAATTGTTTGGTTGCTGAGTCTTTTTAAAACAGTCATTAGTTTTGACTGTTTACATGCTCCCTTTCTTGTTTTAATTTGGTCATTAAATAATTGGGTTGTAACCAAGTTTGGGGCCCAACTGAATTTGCAGAAAAATTTGTATGAAACAGAAATAACAATATTTTGCTATTTCTATTCAATCACATACTGTCACATGTAAAAGTAATCACACATGACATAACGTGATGAACCGCGGATAGAAAAATAGTAGTACTATCTCCGTCTGAGAACTATGGCAGAAGTTGATATAAGACCAAAAAAGTAAAAAAATTACTTTTAATAGTCATCATTGGTGGAAGTTGTTTTTTATTTGAACTTCAAACTACATTTAAAATTTGAGGTCAAGGCAGGTGTAGTGTTACTTTCCGTTATTCAGAGACTCTACCTAAGACACCTTTTTTCTTTCCCCTTAATTGTCTTTCTTTCCTAAAGCTATAATATAAACAAATATTGCCTTCTCTGCAGAGATCTCCATGGCAATAACAGCTTACTACTATGCCTTGCCAATTATCAGGATTGACCAACAGTGGAACATTGTGCCTTCATTAGTACTATTTAAATCATAATGACAAGTTTAATTATAAGTTTTTCGGTACTAATGGCAAGTAAGATCTTTCTGTATGTCAAATCTTATTAGTCCTCACTGTCATTTACTTGGATCTATTTGCTATTTTCTATCCAGGAGCTTAAAGTTGTGCTTGATAATGTTCCTGAGATTGAGGAACTGGTTGGTAGTGAAGATGCAAACAAAGTCTTTGACATTACTGATCGAGATGATGAGAATAAAGTAACGTCTGTTCTGCGTTCAATTTTCACCCACCTCATGTCAGCTAGCAAAGAGATGATAACTACAATAATCACTAAGATGAAAAATCGTTTACACATCGAAAGTCAGGTAATTTGATGATTTTCAAGGGCAAGATGATAACTGTCAAATTATGTTTTCAAGGGCAAGTTCTTTCTCAAAACTCTTTGCCCGGAGGACGATCTGATTTTCAAAGTGCCTTGGCATGTTATAGGACTTTTATCGATGCATATAACATCTAAAAGCAAATGGACCTTTGCATTAATAGACATTTGACTGCATGTTTATGATCTATTAAATTTCTTATGTTAGATTGTATGGTTTTTTGTCTTTTTATTTTATTTTTGAATTTGGTAATTCAGATGGAAAACCTTGTTATGTTCATTCAGAATTTTCAATGACTACTTTCTCTCTTTTGTCAGGGGAGACTCTTGACAGAAAAGGAACAGCTGGTGTTGCAGTTGGAAAGGCAATATCCAGCTGACGTGGGTGTTATATCTGCCTTCTTTTTGAACCATGTGAATCTTAAGCCTGGAGAAGCACTATACATTGGAGCGAATGAACCTCATGCCTATATTTTCGGCGAGTGCATTGAGTGTATGGCAACCTCGGACAATGTAGTGAGGGCTGGCCTAACTCCTAAGCATATGGATGTCAACACCCTTTGTTCTATGCTCACATACAAGCAGGTAAAAATATTCAGCAGTCTTTCTTGACTGGATCTTCTACTTGTTTGGTGGAAATTTCACTGCATTTGATATACACGTGGAGACTACTAAGATAAGACAGATTCTATTTCTATCGATGCACATTGCGAAAAAAATTTGAAATACAAAGCTACAGAAATGTAAATGGAGGATAGGTCAAATGAGTCACTGATTAGGCATAGTTTGGAACTTTGCATGATTCTTAATGAGGATTTGTTAAACATCACCATTTGATATCTCTTCTTTTGCAGGGCTATCCTAAAATCCTGCAAGGAGTTGCTTTAGGTCCATATGTGACAAGGTACCTCCCGCCTTTCGATGAATTTGAGGTCGATTGCTGTCAGCTTCCCCAGGGAGAATCAGCAGAGTTCCCTGCAGTCCCAGGTCCTTCCATTTTTGTGGTCACTTTTGGGGAGGGAATCATATATTCAAGTGATCTTAAAGGAGATGTAATTACAGAAGGAGATGTTCTCTTTGCACCTGCTAACACTCAGATTAGCATAACAAGTGCATCTCAGTTACAGATATACAGAGCAGGAGTGAACAGCATGTTCTTTCAAGCCTCATAAATTTCATTACATTTGCTGCACATCTTGGCTTTAGTGCAAGCAATAATTTATCATTTTTTGCATTTTTTTCACAATAAATGTATTTTTGTTATTCTGTAATATTAGCGTTGCCATGTAAATGCATGTGCAATGAAATAAGTGAAAAAAAAATATACGAATAAGAATTCATCAATATAAACTGTATGTAAAATAAAAAAATCATTAAAATACAGTCATCTTCTATTAAGGGATCCTTCAAATAAGGAAACTCGTTGGTGACCACCTCAAATTTTATTTAAACGATTCGAGCCGTCTATTTTTCAAGTCTTCATTTATGAATTATCCTTTAAAAAAAAAAATTAGACAAATTAGAAACTGTTTAGACATTTAGTTGTGCTCAACAAAATCGATGAGCAAGATGCTTCAAGAAAACACTAAAATAACAATTGTTGATGCATGCTTTTCGCACCACCAATCAGAGTGCGTCAAAACCCGATCAACCCTTCCTCAAGGATGAACTTTTTGAGGTCGCATTTCTGTATGTTTTCTATTGCACTTAGGGCGGCCAAGTGTGGCAGACAACGGCTCCAATTCCCTGAAATGGAAACAAGGAGTGGTCACGGAAGAGGTGGTGGTGAGTCCACCAACCACTCTCTGATGCATAAGTCGATCTTCTCCCTCAAAGGAGGCTAGAAAAAGCATTGAAACTTAAGTATGGACACAGTTTAGATTACCCTTTTCAGGTGAAAAGTTCCTCACTTTGTATTGGGAAGATGGGACCTTTTTTTTGTCCTTTTTCGATGTGGGGCTATTGAGTGTTTGGTGATGTGGCATCCTCAGATTGAGTAGATGATGGGAGTCTAGCGCATGTCCCATCCTTTCTTGGGAACAATGCACATTAGTGGGATACGATGTTGGCCCCGTGTCTGACGCTTTTGGTTCATATGTGCGAGCCTTTTGAGGTGAGATGCCTTCGATAGCATGCTAGGCCACAATTTTATAAACGTTGTTTGGGCCTGAGCAGCCTTTCTTTAACTTTTTTGGGATTGGGCGGCACGAGTCAAGGCTAGTTTTAGCCTACCAATCTCTCAGGTCTTGCCATTTCCTCATGTGGTCTGGGCCTGAGCTCCATAGGCTCTTTTGGGCATGCCTAATTGATATTTGGTACCAATAGAAGCCACCCAAGTCCTGAGCGATTCCTCTTGTCGAGGAGTTCTTTGGTGCTTGGTAAGGTTAGCATGTGCTTCTAAGAGCCTCCTCTGCTTTCCTCTCTCCCATTCTTCTTTTTCTTCACTTTTTTTTAGCCTTCCAAGTCCTTGGTTGAAAGGGAACTCCTGACTATAGGGGTTGCTTGAGCTCTTCAGGCGAGTTTTTGGTTGTAGCATGGTGGCAGAGGAAGACCTGGGCAAATACATGAAGGGTAAACGACTAAGCCAAAAATGGTCAAAACAGAAGAAGTCGGAAATGTCGATGAAAAAAATAGTTGTAGGTGAGAGCTCATTGCATGAGGAAATTAGACTCCAGTCATAATGGAAGGAAACAAACCTGATCTAAGATCAAGTCGAAGATTTGACGGACGAGGAGGTTGGTGAGGAAGATTTGGAGCATGCCAAGCTAGAGGAAGATGACTTTGCTCAGGAAACTAAGGCTAAGGAAAAGAACCCTTTGGTGTTAGACGAGATGAATGTCAACATGGTGGAGATTTTACCCTTTGAGTTTTTGACTTCATGAGAATAACATGGCCATCTTAAAGACGATGTTTATGAGGAAACCATCCCAAAGATCGTTGTCGGTGATGATCAAAGGGCAAATTCAAAGAAGGAAACCCTAGAAATAGCGTTGAAAGAAATATTTCCTTGAGGTTCGCTGGACAAATATCACCACCTTAAACCTTTGTACATCACGACGCATATAGACGGACTGTTGATCTCCAATGTGTTCATTGACTGTAGGGCCACGATAAACGTCCTTCCATACTCATTAATGAAGAAATTAAATAAGACTAAGCAAGATGTTATCTTGTGTGACATCACCATGAGTAGCTTTGTTGACGAAAAATCTAGCATGAAAGGAGTTTGTCTTTGGAAGTGACAGTGACCAACCATTCGCACATGACAACCCTTTTTGTGGTTGAGTCTAGGGTAAACTACAATGTGTTACTCGGTTGCGATTGGATTTACAAAACATGTTGCATATCTTCGTCACTGTATCTATTTGTATTATTTTGAATGACAACTTGGTTAGAGTACATCCAGCCAACGCAAGGCTATTTGAGACCTACGGTGTGCAAGCAAGAATCTACTATGATGACATTGGATGCATCACCTTGAAGAGGCACAAAGTCAATGACCTCAGTAAAAAAAATATCATGGAGCTAGGCCCGAGAACTTCCATGAAGACTCAGAGCAAGAGGTGCTAATCGACTTATTTAATATCAATGATAAGTGACACAGATATCAAAGGTCGGGGGGTAATGATGGTCGCAAACTTGATGGAGCGAATGCTGACCCATTGGACCGAGGAATCACTATAGGCGTCCTCGGCGATAAATATGATAGAATTTTCATTGGAGGCTGAAGATAGCTAAGTTTTAACCATCGACGACCATGAACCAGCCTCGGCCTAGATGAAAGATAGTTGTGTGAAAGTTCAGGACCCCGTAATGGAAATTATGTGGTGACTGATGCCTCTTTTTGTTAGCAAACTTTTATGTTCTGAGTCAAGCACTCCATTCGTAGGTTTGCTTAATGAATATAAAGATTGCTTTGATTAGGATTATCATGAGATGCCAGCGTTGCTAAGAGATTTAGCATAACATAAGTTAAAAATCAAGGAAGGGTTTAAATTATTTCAACAGCCACCATGATGTTTTTTTGCTGAAGTCCAATTGAAGATAAATGAAGAAATCATACTAGTATTGAAGAAAATCAGAGACTTAAGGGTCTGTACATATTATTGAAATATGAATTTGGCAACCTCCAAGGATGTGTATCTGATGCCGATGGCCGATCTCTTAGTAGATGGAGCCTCAAAATATGAGCTTTTGTCCTTTATGGATGACCATACTAGATATAGCCAAATTTTTATCGTTGAAGAAGATGTTTAAGTGTCCAGGTGCCATTGGGACTTACAAATAGGTGTCATTCTGTTTGAAGAATGCTAGAGCCACATATCAGCAAGCCATGAACCTTATCATTCACGATTTGATTGGCCAAATGATTGAATCAATGACGTTGTGGTCAAATCAACCTCCAAGGCAAACCATGTGGTTAACCTTCGCCTAGATTTTGAACAAATGAGTATGCATGTATTGAAAATGAATCGCAAGAAATATGTGTTCGGGGCCACATCTGGAAACTTACTCAGTTTTCTAGTCCATCAAAGAGGAATCCAGTTAGATAAGAACAAGGCCAAAGTTATCATGGCCACATCTTCGCCGAGGAATAAGAAAGAACTCCAATCCTTTTGGGTAAGGTGAATTTTCTAAGGAGATTTATTGTAAGATGCGACCTTTATCTCCTTTACTCAAATTGAAGGATAAACAAGAATTTCTTTGGAAAACCGAAAAAGGCAAGCCCTTAAGACTATATACTTCAACCTTGGATACATCCATTGGTTGCTTGTTGGTTCAAGACAATGTGTTCGTGAACAAGCCGTGTATAATCTCAGCCCAACACTTAACTCAGCCGAAGTAAATTACACGCTAGTGGAGAATTTATGCCTAGCATTATACTTCACGACTATGAAATTACGCCATTAAATGTTTCCTCGATGACACAAATCATTTCTAGGACCATTCTAATTAAATATATGCTGACAAGGCCAATCATTCGCCGCCAAATTAGGAAATGGACAATGGCTTTAACGACTGCTTTAAATGTTAAGTTCGAAAGATTTGGATTAACATAAACCAAATGTAGTATGTAGAACCATATGCAAACCATAGAAAAATTAACATAAACCAAAAGAAATTATAGGAACCAAACAAAACAATCAAAAGTCGTCCTTACAAGGAATAAAATATATTTTAACCATATTAATTCAAACATGCATGGTAAGATCATGAGATTTTGAACATTGACAATAAAAAGCACAATTAATAGTTAATTTAGATATATCAAAACATTAATTACTAAGCACAAAAATGGTAGAATGAAGAAAAAACAAAAACAAAAACAAAAACAATAGCCATTACCTCAATCACACTCAAAACTACTGCCGCCATTTGGTGTGAGTTTGAGCCGTCGTTGTTAGTAACGTTCCCACCCGCTCTTTTCTTTGGCTGGTGGTCCTTGCTTCTGCATATGGTTGAGGATCTTTTCATGCTTGTCCACAAGCTTTAGGAGATAGTCAAGCATGTCCAGTTTATCAAGCTTTAAAGCAAACCCAGCTTTTGCACCATATACAGAAACTCTCCGACATCAAAGGTATATATCGGTCGCCACCAGAAAATCTAGGTGATGGCCGCTGCCACTACAGATCCTGATGCTTAGAAGTCATCTTAAGTGTCTCTATGAGGCCACACACATGCACATATATCACAAAGCTAAAGAATCTTTGGGCAAAACCTAGCATGGATAGAACCACGACGCCTTTGGATAGTGGCATAATGAAATCTTCTAGGCTTTCTTCCACAACTGAGTGGTCATCAGGGTGTATCTTAGTTATAATGACACCTTTCTCTTGTTCCGCTCAAACTTGGTAGATAAATTTTATCCTCAGTTCCTCGTAGCCGAGAGTAATGTGAAAGCTGAACCAACTTTTGAAGCCATTTGAATGGGAGGGAGAGGTATGATACGAAGCAGAGGGAGCTCTTGGGAAAAATGAGTCTATACCCACACAAAAGACAACCCACAAGTTTGGAGACCTTTTCCTCTCTCCACACCACACAAGCTAAGTTGCACCATAATCCATATAAAACAAAATGTGTGTTAGATGGGGTTTAAAATTAAAATTGGGAAAAGGACATGCGATGTTGAAGATGGGGTCTAAAATTAAAACTGGGCCCTTCAAGTTGAAACCCAATGACTTAGAAGATTCCGATTTTGACTTGTTTAGATATATTTGTAGCCCTGATGACACTTCAAGGTAAATAGTTAAGACTTGTGAATAGTAATAACTAAACTCCATCAAACTCCTTCTATGTAGTCATCTACATCAATATAATTATACCACTTGATTCCATCTTCCGACGTAGTGAGGAAGTTATAATTGACATGAAACGAGGACATCGATACTGATAGCTTTGACTACCTCAAGGCATATTCGCATTTCCATTTCTACTTGAAGACAAGTTTCTTTGAGAGGAATTACACTTTGTGTGTCCATATCTATGACACAATTTGCATTGTCGATGGTTGCGCATTTCAGCCAAGTTTCCTTGAGTGCCTTTTCCCCAAACAATATTTGGATCCTTGAGCTATACCCTCTCATATATTAAACCCATTTGTCAACATCGCATAACCATATGCACTCTTTGATGCATAAAAATAAACTTTTCTCGACATAGCACTTAAACTTTTGAAACTCACCATTTCTACAATTTCTTTGCTAGTCCCTTCACCCATAATTTTGCTTCGAACATCACTGTGGGAGCTCTTTGTCCATCCCTTCATTTTGAGCTATGAAGGAATTTCACAAAGGTGCTCGCACTTCATTACAAAAAAAGATGGCAATACAGGATCCCTTCAAGTTTCTACGTTGTTACCCATATTTCGATATTATGTACACACAACCTCCAAAATTATGCAAGACCTTATCTTGGATGAGTGTGGAACAAGCTTCCATCTTGTGATGTACTAATACAAAGCACCAAGACAAGAAAATTTGATAAGTTGTTGCTCGAGCTTTGTCAATGGGGTTCTAAGGACTTGTGTTGAGTACTTTGCGTAGAAAACATCCTTCATTGTGGTATTCCTAAGACTTAACATGTTCTAACCAACGCTCTTTAAATTCGCTGTGCTTGGGCTAAATCCAAATTCCGAACAACACGGTTAGATTAAATATATGGAGATTCAAGTGGAGTAGCTAATTAATGATTGTGATGTGGTTGGTTCAAAATTCTTCATGACGTAAATATCACGTTTACCCAAAAAAAAAAAAAAAACCTTGGCAATTCTATCTTGTAATTGGCTTGGGTGGCCGAATTCTATCCAATATGTCATTAAACTTTTCATTTATCAATCCTTTCTTAGAACAAGACTACCCGTCTCTTACTTTCCCTTACATGTTACGAACCAATATGTTTATCCTCACGCTAAATCCAATGGCCTTCGCATAACTCATATAATATTTTTCCACTAATTCTATCGTTTTAAACTTTTTCCCTGTAACATCTCTACTCGGTACATTTAATTCAACACCATTATAATCATTACTTTGATATTGGGATAAAATTATAAAATAAAATGTTTGATATGTTCCAAGTTTTCTTGAATTTCACAAAGTATTCCAGTTAGCCTGATAAATATAACTTCTTTCATAACCTGTAAGCTAGTGGTAAGGAAGGGAAACTAAGGCAGCTAAACCACTAGTACGAAGGAGCGAGCGCGTTCACCCATATAACTCAATAAAGGGCAACTGCTTAATTAGAGTCACTTTGGGCGACTTAGAATAGCAAGAGTCTGAAACCTATAAGCATTGGAAAGGTAAAACATGAGGCCTCTCCATGTGTTCGAAATAATCCTACATTTTAAGCATTTGAAAGGTTAAACACAGATGCTTAATTTAAAAAAAACTTATGCCCCCAAAATCAATAAGGATACATAGAGAATGAATAGGGTCAACTTTCCTTATTTTACAACTCCGAAAACAGACAACAATGAAAAGGTACAATACAATAATTAAAAGGCTTATTTGGTTGAATAGAACAAAAAGGCGAAGATGAGGTACCAACTTCCACGAGGAGAAGAAGCGCACGTTGCAACCCCTCGATGCTATTGTGGGAAGATGGCTCGGCTTCAAACTTCATGTACAAGATCGAACCACTTCGGAGGTTCCATCTGTGTCCAAAGTCATGGGTGTGTTTTGATTCTGGTTCTGGTTGGTTTTTAAGACTGAATTTTCCTGTAAGTCATAAGTTGATGATAGCAATGTAGTTACATGTAGAGGTGAAACAATGGCTATGAGTTTTTCGAATAGGTTGATATTGAGATGCCTTTACTGGAGAAAGCTTTGATTGCTTAGCTGTTGAGGATAATGAGAGAATTGGAAGAGCAGGTTGGACGTGTGCGAGGACTGCAATTGGGCTTCTTGTATTATACTCTATGTGTTTTTTAAGTACAAGCAAGCAGAAAGTTGACATACAGATGTTTAAGGCAAGGCCTATGCTCTAAATTCGGAAACAAGTCACCAACTGAATCCATCAACCCATTTTCCTATATGTAAAGAACACATAAGAGTTCCACATTGAAATACCAAGATTAGAGGCCAGTAGTTCCCAGAACCACATCCATATGTCATAGTTCTCCACTTTTGCCATTGCATATGTAATACGGGGTACTTTCTATTATTAGGATCAACACCAAATGCATCCAACCCCATAACTCGCCTACACCCATCAAGAAAACCTTTTTTTGTAGTTGCAAGACAAATATAAATCCTTTCAAACCTAGGCCTTTCACCCTTATACTTCCCTAATTTGTTCTTTTCAACTCAGCAACACACTCCCAAAGTGTTTTAAATTGCTTTGTGTAAGTTCCCTCAGCTTTTATCTGTGATCTTAGGTCTTGCTCTATAAATCTGTGATCTTGAAGCTCTTACACTAAAGTCTTCCTTCACTTGGTCTTTAAAAGACTCCACATTCCAATTGTAAATTCTGGATAACTGTGTAGCATACCTTTCTCATAACCACTTTGAGTTAGCAAGGATATTTTGCTCAATTGTCTCACATGTATGTACATCCACATAATATTTAACTTGCACCATGCTTCTTCCATTGATTGATGATGCATAAACTACACATGGGATTTCCCATCCTCAACACCTACACAAACTGCCCTCACCTTATCTCTATCATCTTTGTGAATCTAATTACCCTCATGTTCAACACAAAATAATTTCTCACTACTCTCCTAAACATTTGCACACTTGGAAATGTTAAGTCAATCTTAAACATAAGGTTTGTGAAGTCTGTTTCAAGCCTAAAGTCCTCAACCTTGGGCAACTTCCTCTTCCTTTTCTTCACAAGCCCCTCAACCTCTTCACCTAAGCTACTGTCCAAACTATTAGCACTACTAAGTGATTCAAACAAAGCCATCTCAATTTCCACTAGTGCTGAATACTCATGCATTCAGTGCTTCCATGGTTCTTCATCTATCTGCATATATGCATTTCTCCACTCCCGTATAAAAAATGACCCCTTAGACCAAACATAAACACAGAACCCCCAAATCAAATCACCAAAGAGAAAATTTTGAAACAATCACAACAAGAGATACCCATACCTATTTCAGACAAAATTTTTGCAATGATGGGTCTTCCTCTTCAACTTGGGCTTTCGGTTCTCTTCCCTGCAGAGCATGGGCGTTTGGTTTCTTCGTCTTGCTTTGTTTAGTTTCTCTAAGCATCACTTTGTCTCCTTGGGTCTGGGTATTGGCGGGTCATAAGACTGTAAAATGGTTTAGAAGATTAAAACCATCAGAGCTGTAAGATTTCATTAAAACCAATCCAACGGCTGAGCACCCCATCCCTCAAATAACATTATTTGAGGGACACCTTTTAGGGTGCCCTATGAGTTTTTTCCAACGATCTAAACAAATTTTTTTTTTTTTAAAGTCTACATTTATAGATCATCCTTTTAAAAAATTAGACAGATCGAAAAACGTTTCGACATCCAATTGTATCCTACAAAATCAATGAATACAGTGCTTAAAGAAAGTAATAAAATTTCAATTATATAATTGAGTGGTCAAACGATAAGTGCGTCGCCAATAGTATAGTAGCAAAATGTATTTTTCTTAATACGTAATATATAAATATGGTGACTCTATCAAACATCTCTACGTACTTGTACTTTGTGAAACCCATCACATAACAATAAATTGTAAGTTTGTTATATTAATAGGTCTCAATCTACCAGTTTAGACGTAACAAATACTCAATTCTTACTAAGAGAGGCTTAATTGTTTTTGAGTTGTTGTGGTAATTGGTATTATCTGCAAATTATTATGTGTAAAACTAATCTAATCGTTTGTTTTACTTTTACTTCCCCCTAAAATACCACCCGCAAATTGGTAAGTCCCATAGAAGCACTTCATTGCAACTCTTACCCCAGTTTACAACAACTCCACCAATTCATTTTCATATTTCTTTTATGCAAGTCTAGTCAAGCATGTCATATGTTATATGATAAATCATTTGTATGTTGCTTTCTAAACTTGGGTTTGTTCAGATCCTTCAATGAGTGAAGTTTTCAGCATAGAACTATTTTCTTGGTTGGTTTCTCATATAAAACCATGTTTCCTACTACTTTTCTCCTCTACAATTCAAGGAGGTTCATGCCTATCTTTATTATTTGATTGTATAATGTAAATTATTTGGGTCAATTCGAGGTTCATGCCTATAAAACACTAGGTAGGCAGCTTCTACAAATAATTATTCCATGAAATTTCCACGACAATAATAACCCAAGTATATTGTGAACCTATACCATTATTATTTGTTCAACACATTACAAGTCAACAAACTTAAGCTCTACATGAAAATTTTTCATTTGAAAATGATGTCATAAATACAAGTTATATAACTGCTAACTACTTGCTCATGGTGTGCATAATATTAAACTTTAAGCAATTCATTGGCCTTGTTCAACCAAACATCGTAAATATCATCTGCAAACATAACATGGAATGAAATTGCAATGTGTTTTCTGGAATATTCAACACATATTACATTACTCAATTTTTACGGATATTTGTAGCTTGGAAGCAAGCTTGTTAGATAGCTTTTTAGATACTTTCAAACTAGGACCAAAATATTATTTTTCACAAGAAGAAAGCATGACCCTTAATTCTATGTCCTGGTAAAAGGTACCACCAGATGCCACATTCAAGACTTGTGAGACTCTGCAAATGCCCATATAGGGTATGTTCCTTTCAAGGCAAAACGTCCCACAAAATCTGCGAACTTATTCTTATACATCTAAGTCTTGTTGGTAGGCCTCATTGGACTCGACTAGCTTAAATAACACCCACAACCCATGTTTGGTGAAGTGCTCCTTAAGTTAAATGAGACTAGAGAATTCTGGCCCACTAAAAACGCCTCATTTGTTCGCACAAAATAGAGAGCTGCGTGGAGATGCCGCTTAATAACGACGTCAATGTTTTGGATGAGCGAGTTTGCCATTATCCAACTTAGACACTCACGCTCTTTCTCTCTGACGTTGCTCTGTTGTCATACCCCGGACCGGCTCCGCCGTAGCACGATATTGTCCGCTTTGGGCCTGGCTACATTCTCACCAGCCCGCACGGTTTTGTTTCTGGGAGCTCACGAAGCAACTTCCCAGGGTGGTCACCCATCCCGGGATTGCTCCAGCCTCCAACTCGCTTAACTTCGGAGTTCCTACGAACCCGAAGCCAGTGAGCTCCCAAGAGGCCTCCTACTATGAGGATGCGAGGTGTGCCATATAAGGCACATCACCCCCTCTCCGTTTGGTCGATGTGGGATCTCACAATCCACCCCCCTTAAGGGATCCGACGTCCTCGTCGGCACACTCGCACCACACGGCAGAGTGGCTCTGATACCAAACTGTCACACCCCGGACCGGCTCCGCCGTAGCACGATATTGTCCGCTTTGGGCCTGGCTACATTCTCACCAGCCCGCACGGTTTTGTTTCTGGGAGCTCACGAAGCAACTTCCCAGGGTGGTCACCCATCCTGGGATTGCTCCAGCCTCCAACTCGCTTAACTTTGGAGTTCTTACAACTCCGAAGCCAGTGAGCTCCCAAAAGGCCTCGTGCTATGAGGATGCGAGGTGTGCCATATAAGGCACATCACCCCCTCTCCGTTTGGTCGATGTGGGATCTCACATATGTTCCTCTCTTCCATTGTGCTTTGCTTTCCTCTTCTATTGTGCTCTGCTATCACTCTCTCAAGGTTAGTTGTTAAGCTATTTTCCTCTCTTTCCACTCTCTTTTGTGTATGTCTCTCTCCTTGGTGATACCTGATAGGTTCAATATGCTATTTCTTGGTTTGATTTTTAAGTTTTGATTATGGGTTTGTTTGTAGTTAGCTTAATCTGATGAAAACTATGATTTTTATTGGTTACTTTTTGTTGGATTATAATTGGGTCTAGGGTTTTCAATTTTGAATTATTTTGATTATGGGGTTTTTTTTTTTTTTTTTTGGAATGAGAAGATATGAACGAATTGATGGGTGGAATTGGAGCCCTTGTTTAGTTGTTGTTTTTTTTAAAAAAAATTTAAATTTTAAATTTTGCAAGGCATGTCTGGTTTTTTCAAAGAGAAGTGTACATTACAAATTATTGGTTTACGAGTCAACCAACAAATTATTTTGAATGTAAACCAACAGTCCCGATCTCTTGGACCACAGGAGTCCAAGAGATTGTGGTCACCCACCGTTGGATATTAATCCAATGGTTCAAAATGATATATATAAATGCAATATGACATAAATGATTATTACCGATTCAAGTCAACCGTTGAATTTACATCCAACGGTGAGTGACCATAAATCTCTTGGACTACAGGGGTCCAAGAGATCAGGACTGTGTAAACCAATATGCAATCTAAAAACCCAAGTCAACGTATAATATGTTTAATTAGCATTCTCATCCAACCAATAATCTTCTCATTATCTCATATTAGACTAGAAAAAATATTGAACAAATTTACCTGTACTTTGTTGGGTACTGTTTTTTTTTTTGTTTTTTTTTTTTCATGGTCATTGGCACATGCAGATACTTTGTTGATTTGTATATATATCAACTAGACATATAAAACTATACATGCTTAATTTTTGTTGGTTTATATGATTTATTAGATATAGATCGAAGAAAGCTTTTGTTGATATTACTATTGGAGATGTGACATTTAGAGACAATGTGTCCTTGCACGATCCTTGGGCTTATGATGTTCAAAATTAGGAGGAATCAACGACTTATAGAAAGACGCAACCTTAATAATCGTTCCTTTCTTACACGTGACACTCAGTTGTGTTATCTAACAGTATATTGGAGAATGATGTAGTGTGTGAGCGAATTAAGAATAGTTTTAAGGACGCTTGGTATATTATGTGAGTTGTGTCACGCTAATGGAAGGGTTAAAAATTATGGTTTGGTGACTTTGGAGGAGCAAGTGTGTATATTCTTACATGTACTTGCACATGTCGTACTATTATAGAAGTAGGTTTATTCGATCGGGTGAGACCATAAGTTGGTGCTTCAACTTTGTGTTGCAAAGAATTTTAAGATTGCAAGGTAGCCTATTGAGAGTTCAGGAACTTGTGGGTGAGACCTGCATAGAGTATAGATGGAAATGTTTTAAGGCATGTTTATTATGTGTTGGAAATTTGGAGAAATTATAGTAAGTTTCTTTGTCTTCTTTTGAAATTTTTAGAATTTAATTAAAGGTAACTTTTTTTTTAATAGAATTGTTTAGGAGCGCTTGATAGAACTTACATTAAAGTTCGTGTGATTGACACTAATAAACCAATATATTGAACCAAGAAGGGTGAAATTGCAACAAATGTGTTGGTTGTTTGCGACATGCAGTTTATATTTGTATTGCCTAGTTTGGAGGGATCTGCATCTTACTCTCAAGTCCTTTGTTATGCCATAACTAGGCCGAGTGGTTCAAAAGTGGTCATTAGTCAGTATTCACTTTATGTGCATTTTTGAATTAAATTTATATACCAACGTTAATAGGAATTGTCAATTTTTGGTTATTAGGTTATTATTACCTTGTAGATGGTGGTTACACAAATGGTGAGGGATTTCTTGCACCATATAGAGGAACAAGGTATCATATATATGAGTGGAGAGATGGATATAAAGCTGCAAATCATCAAGAATATTTTAATATGAGGCATTCAAAAGCAAGAAATGTAATAGAATGATATTTTGGGTTGTTGAAAGCTAGGTGGCTCATACTAAGGAGTCCATCTTTTTACCCTATAAAGACGCAATGTCAGATAATTACAGCTTGTTGTCTTTTACATAATCTCATTCGGAGGGAGATGTCCATGGATCCAATGGAGCCTTAAGTGAATGAAATTAATGAGGCAGAAAATATGGTAGAAGGTGATACGATTGGCATTGTCGAAGCATCCAATAAATGGACTGCATGGAGGGATGACTTGGCCTTGCAACTATATAATGAGTGGAGAGCAACTAGGAATAACTAGCCAATTTGTGGTTTATGAATAACTAGCCAATTTATGGTTTTTGTTTCAATTTGTATTTGAGACATCACCATTCAGACTTAACCATGTATTAATTTTCTTCAGGATTAAGCACTTTGCAATTTGAATATTGATTATGATTATTATATGGAAATAGTAGCATGTTGTAATTGATCATAATCCGTTTGGGTCAATTAACTTGACCAATTATGTTATAATTTTGGCAACCATGTTGTTGTTACCTATTGTTAGTTGATGTTACATATTTCTATTGTTGTTTGTTTGTTTTTAGTTCAATGATGATAGTGTTGCTTTATATGTGTGGAGTCATATTAGGAATGGAAAGTGTTGATACCAATCAAGACTTTGAACAAGGGAGGAAACAAACTAGGAGTTGTGGTCTAAATTTGAGGAAGAGCAATTGCTGCTTAAAGATTTTGTGGCTGGAGGCCATCGCTTTGAGACTTGTAATTTCAAATATGGTAATTTGCTCCAAATGGTGAAGGTTTTGAATAATCTATGTCCTGGTGGTGAGCTAAAGGCAAGTCCACACATTGAATCAAAGTTGAAGTAATCGAAAAAATAATATAGTATAATTTATGGCATCATAAACACAAGTAGATTTGCATGGAATGATGTTAAAAAATGCATTAGAGTAGACAGTAATGAAGCTTGGAAAACTTATGTACAAGTACTACTTGCCTATATTTCATTACAAAGAATTTATTTTATTTTATTTTGGTTACATAGTTAAACATAAACTAAATTGTGTCTTATTTTATTATAGCACCATAAGAATGCAGCTGAATGGAGGAACAAATCATTCCCATTATTTGATAGACTTGCTGATATTTTTGGAAAGGATCGTGCTAATGGAAAAGGAGCAGAAGTCCCCAGTAAAATGATGAAAGAGCAAGCAGTGAATAATGAAGTTGTTGGTAGTGATGACAATGATACATCTCCCATGTCAATAAACAAGGAGGGCAACCAATATGTGGTTTGGCAAAACAAGAGGAAAACAGGCTCAAGTGATGAAGACAGAGTTGTGTTTGCATTGGAAAAATTGTTTGAAGTACTTGGAAAGAGAATGCAAATGGTTATTGATTCTTTCTTAAAAGGCAATGAAAATCGATCTAATATTGCCAAAGAAGTCAAGGAAGTGAGGTTTTCTGCTATGGATCAATGTAACATCCCAATCTAAAATAATTATTAGATTAAAATTTTAATTGTGGAATTACATTTTTAACCTCAAGGGTAAGGGTAAATTGGTCACTTTTAATTTTGGAATCATTTTTGGGAGTTGAGTGTAGTGGCATAACTGTAATTTTGTTGAAGCTGGTTTTAAAAATCTAGTCCTCTCTCTCTCTCTCTCTCTCTCTCTCTCTCTCTCTCTCTCTTAGACCCGCAGCTTTCGACAGCGTTTCCGATGTCGTCCGGCCACCAAATCCGACGCCACAACTTGCAAAACACTCCTCTCCACCTCCTCTACACGACCCACTAATTATCCAGACCCGATTTCGATCCGTGATGGAAAGAGGAGAAAAGTCGTTGTTTTTCCATCTTCGTTTCCTACGATTCTGGCAACGGAATCCGAGTAAGGTATGCTTCTTCATCCATTTATTTGTGTTCTAACTGTTTTGATAGTTGGTTTGGATCGATTTGAAGCCGTGAGTGTTCGATTAGAAACCTAGGTTTTGTCCGACTTTGGCAGAGTTATATAAGTTGGCCCCTTAGTTGTCCTGATCACGTAGGTATAGGTATTGTTGGGTGATTTGAGAAATTTATGTCGCTGAAAATTTCTCAAGCCACCCACGCGCTGCCAGCGCTTTTGGCGACACATGTTCCCTGGTGTGGTGGCCCATTGGGTTCTGTTTTGATCCACTTGTCATCCCGAGCACAACGATATGCTCGGATTCGATTTTGGTTATCGTATGACAGTCGAACAGATTTACGCCTATTAACAAAAACTGTGCATTTAAATCCTGGGAATTAGGGTTTTCTTTCTGATTTAAAGTTCGTGTTTGAAATACAATTATTAACATATCTTGATATTTCTTCAATAGGTGCTCAAGCTCCGGCTAGTCCCATTGGGGTATACCAGCTTGGACCTTAAAAAGGAATTTCATTATTGTTTTGTGCATGCAATATACTAAACTCACACGCACTATACAGATGCTAGGACTCGAACCCAGGACCTTACCTGAGGGAGTAAATACTTCATACCACTACACTAGTGGGTTATTTGCTGTGTTACTTATGTTTAAACTTAATTGAATAGAATAGAAGATGGAGAGTTTTTACTTGATGATGGTTGCTACCATGCTAGAAAATATCCGAATGTACTTAATGAACATTTCATTAAGAAGTACAGTTCAATTTTAAATGCACATAATTAAGCAGGCAAACTCATTTTGAATACTTCCTTTTTGTTTATCGAGGGGAGAATTTATTCAATTAAGCAACTAGGGTCAGAACATATCCAATCCACAAGACTTGGAGGACCATTGTTTGCCAATATTTATTATTAATATTGAGTTGCTAAACTTAATATTAATAATAAATCATTGTCAGCATTATTTCTTCGTTTACTCACTTTGGTTGCTGTAAAAAATAACGTTGAGATGCCAGCCTTCAAATTCTTGTCAGCATTATTTCTTCGGTTACTCACTTCGCGGTTGTTTTAAAAAATAAAGTTGAGATGCCAACCTTCAAATCCTTGTCAGCATTATCTCTTCGGTTGGATTATATTGTTAAAACCCCACCTGGCATTTTAAAACATTGGTTGGAGAGTTCAATGGAGATGTAAAATTCAAGGTAGCTTTTAGCATGTAGAAAAAATAATTGACACTCACTCAAACCAAAATATTAAATCCTACGCAGAATAATATTTCTCTCTCTTGTTATTATTTTTTATTGTTGTTTTTAGAAATTATTATTTTTTATTGTTTGACTTTGTGATGTTATTTTATTTTTTATTATATTTTTTTAATTAATGTGCCTAGAAAGTAAAAAATCAATCAACAATATGCAATAAAATAATATTTTAATTTGACATATTGGTGGAATGTCAAATTGCCATATAAATTATCCAATTGAAATTTAATATTTGATATTTGACATCTCCAAAAAGATGCTCTTTAGGTCCCCTTTAAAGTAAATTTAAGTTTTAGCTACGAAAAAACTTTCACTTTTGAAAAAAGCCAAAATTTTTCCGAAAAATCTCAACTTTCAAACCAAAGACATTCAAATGTAAAAGATTCTTTAGGAAATCCAAAAATAATAAGGGCATTTTTGTCCATTTTAGCTTCTTTTAAAAATATTCCTCCCTCCTTTGTTTAAGTTGCTCTGCATCGTGGATATTGGGAAGCTTGGGAGTTGTAACACATGGAAATGCATGCACCAAAATAACATGCAATCCAAAATAAAACCAAATGAAGATGATGCATGGTAATAACTAATCAGAAACCGTGCACATCCAAAACTTTCCCCAAATGTTGCAAACGAAGACCAAAAAAAAAAAATACTGTTGATTTAAGATTTATGTAACTGTATGCTGTGAAGAAATATCCCACATCCTGCAAATATTTTATTCTTACTTGTGAAAGTTTTGTTCCAGTGAGGATCAATGTCTAGGCACATTGTTTATGGAAACTTCAAGCAGAATTTAATTTCAGCTTTGGTATCAGGACATGTTGACTCAAAGTGCATTACTCAATTTTTTACTCAATTTTTCTTTGCACAGAGAGAGAGAGAGAGAGAGAGAGAGAGAGAGAGAGAGTGGTGTGTGTGTGTCAATATGCTCAAACATAAAACTTGAAAGATATTGTTGAATATCATCTGTCATTTGAACAAATTTCTGATGGACTAGAAAAGAATTGCTGGGAAACAAACCGTCAAACTAGGTGATCCTCCATAGTTGCGGAAAAAAATTTCTCCTTACAAAGAGGGAGAGAAGTTTGAAATGCTTTTGCTGCCAAGCTCCGTGAAAGCTATTCAAAATTCCAAACGAACAACATCATAAGAACCCTTACCTTAAAAGAAGAAATTGACCGTTTCTTGTAGCAACTTTCCAGTAGGAATGAGGTGCTATATACAGGGACGGACCCAGGAATTGCCACTCATGGGGTCACAAAAATAGTGGCGGTGACGGAGATGGCTGTTGATGAACGGCAGCTAGCACCCTTGGCGGCGATGTCAAGGGATGAGATATTGATGGCGGACAGGGACGGACCCAGGAATTGCAAATCGGACGGGCTAAATTTACCTTAAGTACAAATGTATTAAGAAAATTTGGTGAGTTTTGTGGATTTTGGTTGGTTTTTGTAGATTTTTAGGCTTGAACAATAGATTGTATGAACTGAGAACTAGAGATAACCCCCAAGAGTGGCTTTTTTTTTTTTTTTTTGGGATAAATTATAAGCCCTTGTTGTTATATTTTTATTTTATATAAGCAATCTTTTTTCAGTATATTTTCTTCATCATATTTAGAACTTTTTGTTATTATACGACATTTGAAATAGAGAAAATTATGGAATTATTGATAATATTGTTGAAATATTTGGAAGGAATTGAAAGGTAACAAAGAAAAAAAAAGAAAAAGATATTTATTATATTTCCCCTCTCTCTCTTTTTAATCACTCCCTCTCTTTTTTATTATTTTTTCCTCTTTCTCGCTCTCCCTCCTCCCTCCTCCCTCCTCCCTCCTCCCGTCTCCCTCTTTCTTTATTCTTTTTCCTTCTTCCTTTTTCCCCTCTCTTTTTTTTATTCTTTTTCCTTCTTCCTCTCTTCTTCGTTTCTTTCTTCTCTCTCCTCCGTCTGCTCCATCTCTCTTCCCTCTCTCTCTTTCTTCTTGCTCCAGCTGCCACCACCGAAGCTTCTTCTTCTTCTCCATGGGGTCACTTCCATGGCTGCCAAGGGCAAAAACCAGTCCCTACCACTAAACTCCAGATCTGCCGTGGGGGCTTCTGACCCCATTGACCCCATGGTGAATCCGTCTATGGCTATATACAAGAGTGAAACTAGAAACCTTAAAAGCAGAGCAATAGGTTTGGAAAAGAGATAGCGCAACACGGAGGCATTCTGAGAAATATTTTTAGGGTGTCATCAATATTTGGATAAAATTTCAACCACAAAAGTGTTTTGTGAAAAGAATTCAAAACCTCACGGGTATTAGTGTTATGTACAAAATATGAAGAATTTTGTGAAAATACAAAAACACTCAAGAATGTCGGTGTGAAAATAATTCAGATATATTTTAGTAGTTATAATATTTGAATGTAATTTTTTATTTATACAAACGATATTTCACTTTAATTTAATTTAAATTATTGGAGGGGTACACAAACTCTGCAATATTTTGATATATTTGACCTTGTGAGTTTCTCCTCCAGTGGATCTATTCACAGAAAAACCCTGACCTTCTCTTACTATTGTAGTTGCGGTCATGTTTCATTATAATGGTAATTTTTAGCAGGTCTTCTGCTTCTTCTCCTTCTCCTCGTTCTGGTTACGGAGGTGAGCAACCTTAGAATTCGTTCTGTTTATGTTGATCGCTGGTTTCTCTAATCTAATCTGTAAGAAGATTTTAATATTCCTTTCTAGTTATGATATTTGGTTCTTTTTGGGATTTGCATAATTATTTATGAATAACTGGGTATGGATTTCGTCAATTAAAAACCAACCGGCGCCATTATTACTCTGCCTCGCATGCACACTTTGACACGTGGTACCAATCATGCGCGAGAGCAGACTGCAGGCCAGGCACGAAGACTAAGCGTTATTCTGTCCAAACGATTCTACTTCCCAAATGAAGCATGATGCATATGGAAGCTCAAGCGACGACAGATCTATCGGAAGCAATGTATATAACGAGCCAGGCTCTGCCGTTCGGAAGGGCAGGTTTATCGAATGGCGCAATGAGATTTGGTGGCCCTTGGGATACCTGGAGAGTGCCTGAAAATACCTGTAGGATATCTATATATATATGCCTGGAGAATGTTAAACAAGCTAATTCGAATTTTTTGCAATAAATAATGATCAACCTTTGAAGCAGGATTGATATGAGTTATCAATCCTGAGATGTGAAAAGCTTAAAATAAACGAACACGCAGAGAATTATTTTACGTGGTAAAACCCCACCTCTGGGGAAAATCCACTGGACTCCTCAGTCCAACTCAAATCCACTATAGAACGATGATTACAAGAAGTACTCACACACTTATCCTAGACTCATTCTAGATAATGTTTACCGACTTCTTCGTAACTCAACTTCTGTCGCGGGATGATCTTCGACACTCCTTATGTTGAACGCAATACTGGTCACGATTGCTTCAAGCTCGCCGGAGGAAAACTGCCACCACAGTCTTTGTGCCCTCAATCATATGAGTCACCGATATGCATATGAATGCAATATGAAGGAAGAGAGGATTTGATAAATCACCAAGTAAACAAGGAACACTTGATGACTTATCTAAGAAAATCAGCACAGCAAGCTTTCTCAAAATTAACTCAATATTTTCAGAGAAAAACCAATATGTTGAAAGCCGCTGATCAAAAGAAAACAACAATGGTTTTATCCCATGCAGGTTTCTCTCAATTGAGAGAAGCCCACGCGAGTACACTTCCTATGCAACAAGGATTCACAAAACCAATTCAACTAAGACTTCTAAACATCATGCAAAAAGGTCTCTTCATTGAGACTCCAACACATCAGCCAAACATTTATCCAATTATCAATATAATATTTTAACTTAAATCAAAATAGAGTTTAACTATGGAAAGTAATCTCAAGATAAAAAATCTAATCCTAATAAAAATAGGATTAACATGAAAATACTTGATTGAAAATAGCTCCAACTAGGAATCCTATAATGAATGCATGATTATGTCATGATTTACCTGAACTCAGTTTCTCATATCGATCACGTCATACTTCAAAGATTCAGAATGAATGTGTTGCGCCAAAGCTTCCAGTAAAACAAGTTCACACACTAATTCCCAACCTATGCTAGAGTCTAGGAAATGACAATACAATTTTCATACTAACAATCTCCCCCTTTGGCATTTCCTAGACAAAACACCTATTACAACTCAAACGAAATTGCATGGGATTCAACAAATGAAATCCTACTCTAAACTCAAGGCTCTGAATCCCTGCACATTATGAAACAACAAAACCAGTGAAGCATGTGGGAGAAGAAATGTAATTCAAGGCAAAATTACAAAACTACTCCCCCTTAATTATACAACACAATCTCTCCCCCTTTTTATTATAATTTCACAATAATCTCTCCCCCTTTTTGTCAGGAAATCCAAAGAGCAAGGAAAGAGTACAAGGGAGCATATATAAAGGCAAAAATAAGAGGAAAAAAAAAATCAGTTGTGCCACAAGTCTGCAACTGGCAGGATTGATAATGATGCTGCAATCCTCAGGTTCAATTTATCATGTATCCGTCTTAGTAACATGAAGAAAAGCCTAACTGCACAATTAAACAAGAAGCATAAAACTACACTATGTTTGAAAACAAAAACAAATTCGTTTTTTTTTTTTTGTGGTTAAAATTTTAATATAAAAGATAAAGCCACTGAATAAGAAAATATATATATATATATATATATATACATAAGCCACACTTAGAAAAGAGACGAAACCACAAAGACATCAATCAAAACATCAATTACTATGCTTAATAAGAACCCAAGACTCCTCCTTCATTCATGCCAAAAAAAATCTTGAGTACATGCCAACACTATGCATAAGGATAGACAAGCAAAGCCAATACCAATATCTATCTAGAAGCATTTGGAAGCAAAGCCTTTCAAGATTGAAGGCACATCAAATCACAAAGGTTTAATCAAATACTAGGATTATAAAAAGGAAATCAAAAGAATTTGTAAGAGATAAAGTCCATCAAAAGAGCAAATATTAAATCTCAATCTCGTGTTATGTGACCAAACTTATTTAATAACAAAGAAAAAAATCCAATCAAGAGCAAGCCAAGAACATAGAATAAACACATACAAAATGCATACAGAGGTCACCACTTTTTTTTTTTAATTATTTAATTATTATTATTATTAATGCTAACTTTATTAAGCTTTCTACAAGACTCATGTAACGGGTGTTAAATCAATGTGCTCAAGTCAGATGACTTTAAGACAATGGGTGTTAAAGCACCCCTAGGATGTACTAACCCGAGTCATGTAGGCTACAAAGAAGAACAAAGTGTATAAGATCAAAGCTTTTTGACTCGAGCCTCGACGTTGGTTAGACAAGAGGCCCGGTTACTTGGCAAGGATCAAGCACTTATTTTACTTTTCTTTTAATTAAAGAGATGTTACAAAATTGTGAGCTCAGTAGCAAAAAGTATAATGCAAATCTAGTATCAAGACAAGGGCAAGATGAGAATTCATTCAAAATTATTAAACAAGATTAGAGTGTATGTGCTAAATGAGACACATGAGATTTAATAAAAAGAGCATTTAATTGACTTTATAAAAAAACAAAGACAGTTGATAGCCATTCACAAAAACCCAATATTAAACTGCCCAAAGTGATCCAACGCCAAAAATCCAATCTAAGATCAGCAAAAACTTCCAGACGTCAGTAGGATTGATATTGCTTATCAATCCCTGCATGTGCTGAACAAAATACTTAGAATTTAATCCAAAATCAAAAACAGAGAAGATAATAGCTGGAGTCTTTTGGCATGCATACAAACAATTATTCAAAAGAACAAATACCTAAAGACTTTCTAAGAGTGTCAAATTGAAGATTATCCAAGGGTTTTGCAACAAGACATTTAAGATCCAAATTTTCTAAAGCAACGGGTTCATGCACAACATTAGTGGAGGCAAACATACAATTATGATTTTCCTTTTTCCTCCAAACTAACTTTGTCTTAGTTGATGGCAAACAATGAAAAGAAGATAGTTTGGATAAGCGGTTTACCTCATTCATAAGATTTGAAATCTTATGTTGGATACTTACTTTTCCACCCATGCCATGAGAATTTGAACGAACAAATTCGTTTCGAAGCTTATTGCATCTTGGTCTTATGTGCCCACCAGTTCCACAAAAGTGACAGATTGGAATAAATTTCTTGACTTCATGAGGGGCAGAAGGTTCAAAGAGTGAAGTGGATTTGACAAACTTTGTTTTAGACACAGCGGAAGACTTATTACTTGGTTGAAATCCCAAGCCTCGTTTGTCACCATCTCTTCGTCCCATGCTAATCATCTTGTCAATTTTTTCTGCACCAATGGTTAAAGAAACAATCCTTTCCTTTGAATTTTTAAGTTCAAGTTCAAGGGCTTTGTTGTCAGAAGTTAGAGAAGCAATTAATTTATTCTGATCAGTCAATTTTTTCTGCAAAAACATCAATTTTTCGTTCATACCTGCACTTACCTTTTTAGAATCTGCATCAGGGGATTGAAACTCGTTTGCAATCCTGCAATTTTCCAGCTTCAGCACAACAACTTCTTTACAATCATCATCCTCATGTGATTCATCCAAGCTAACTGTGGTTATGAGTGCAACCGTCTTTTCATCATTCTCGCATTCCGATTCACTATCACTCCAAGTAATATGCATTGCCTTATTCTTGCTATCCTTTTGTTTCTTTAAGGTGTTGGCACATTCCGAAGATATGTGTCCATAGCCTTCACATTCAAAACATTGGACCTTTTCTCTTGGATTCTTTCGTTCATTTGACCTGCGAAATTTAGACCCACCATCAGTATAGTTAACAAACCTATTTTTAGAATTTATACCTTTTGAATCTCGACTCCTTGGATCTTGATTCTTGAGAAAGTTCATGAATCGTCTTGTGAGAATCGTTAATTCCTCATCACTGCAATCTTCATTTGAATGCCCATCATCTTCTTCATTCACAACCTTGAAAGCAACATTTTTGCTCTTTTTAGGGGCTAGATGTTTCATCTCATAGGTTTGTATGGACCCTATGAGTTCTTGAACTTTCAAGGTGTTCAAGTCACGGATCTCTTCAATAGCCGTGATCTTTGGTTGAAATCGTTGAGGCAAGGATCTCAAAATCTTTTTCACAACCCTGTCTTCTGGAATTTTTTCACCTAAACTTGAACAAGCATTCACAATTACACACAGTTTAGCATAAAATTCAGAAAAAGTTTCATTCTCATCCATCATGAGTGTCTCAAACTGTAAAGTATGCATTTGAAGCTTGGCTCCCTTGACAGTATCTGTTCCTTCATGGGTAACCTGCAAAATATCCCAAGCTTCCTTAGAAGTATCACAACCAGATATATATTCAAATTGATCTGAAGAGACAGCAGTAAATAAAGCATTTAACCCCTTTTGATTATTAGTGTTGTGTGTGACTTCTGCAGTGGTCCACTCCTCTCTAGCTTTGAGGATTGTGGTTTCTTCATCTCCTTTTCCGATCTTCTTTGTGGGTTTAGGAAATCCATGAACCACTGTACTCCATACACGTTCATCTAAGGACCAAAGAAACGACTTCATTTTGGCCTTCCAAGCGCCATAGTTGTTGCTGTCAAAATATGGTGGATGTGCAATTGAGCCCGAGGCACGATCCATCCTAAGGTATATTAGATCTTACTGAGTATGTCCAGCAACCTGCTCTGATGCCAATTGAAAATACCTGTAGGATATCTATATATGCCTGGAGAATGTTAAACAAGCTAATTCGAATTTTTTTGCAATAAATAATGATCAACCTTTGAAGCAGGATTGATATGAGTTATCAATCCTGAGATGTGCAAAGCTTAAAATAAAAGAACACGCAGAGAATTATTTTACGTGGTAAAACCCCACCTCTGGGGAAAATCCACGGGACTCCTCAGTCCAACTCAAATCCACTATAGA
>NC_047652.1:12785750-12795413 GCF_902201215.1 Prunus dulcis
GGTCAAGTTTGTGAGGTCCTCACCTTCTCGGTTGAGTTACTTCAAAATGTGTGTTGAGACGGAAAAAATAGAGTGCAAGGGGTTGGTGGTGATGGATGTGCCCACTAGGTGGAACTCCACTTATTTGATGCTTGATGCGGCATTGAAATTTCGAAAAGCTTTTGATAGAATGGGGGATGATCCCGATTCTTCCTACTTAATGTACTTTAAGGAAGATGAAGGAGATGACAAGAGAATTGAAGGCATTGAAGGAAGTGGGAAAGGGAAGGGAAAGTCTAAGACTAATAAGAGGGTGGGTCCACCTAGTGATGAAGATTGGGAAAAAGCCGTGACATTTGTGATGTTTTTGAAGACCTATGATGTTACTTTGAAAATTTCAGCTTCTTTGCATCCAACATCACACTCAACCTTCCATGACTTGCTTGCCATAGATGGGGAGATTCGGGAGTTGTATAGATATGATGTTACAATTCCTATTGAAGAACGGACAGCCATGGATACTCTTTTAAATGATATGGCAGCATCAATGAAGAAGAAATATGATAAATATTGGGGTGAACTTCATAAAGTGAACCCATTCTTGATGATAGGAGTTGTGATTGATCCCCGATTCAAGCTTCGCAATTTGAAGCACATCTTTGAAGAAATATTTGAAAATGATCCTACTTGTGATAGATTGGTGGCTCAAAAGACAAATGAGGTGAAACAACTTCTTATGAATATGTATGAAGTGTATAAGCCTAGTAGTAACAATATGGGTGCTACTAGTACTACCAATGAGAGTGGCGGTAGTACTAACAATGAAACCGACTCTTCTTTGGTTTTTGGAGGTCGTAAACAAAAAACCATGATGGAAAAGTGGAAAAAAATTCAACAAGAGAGTGAGAATGTGGTTATAACACATGAAGTGGATAGGTACTTGTTGGATCCACTTGAATCCATTGATGAGGAGTTTGATATACTAGGGTGGTGGAGAATAAATGGGCTCAAGTATCCTACTTTGGCATCAATTGCAAAGGATGTGCTTGCAATCCCTACTTCCACAATAGCTTCGGAGTCTTGTTTTAGCACAAGTGGGAGAGTGATTGACTCGTTTCGAAGCTCATTGTCTCCTAGGATGGTTGAGGCTTTGATTTGCTCTCAAAATTAGATAAGGTCCGAAGATATATCTTCATTGCAATATGTGCCAAGCATTGAGGAGATGGAGTTCTATGAATCAATTGAAATGGGTAATATTTCATTTCTATAAGTATATTTGAATCCGATTATTTTCTTATTTTTATGTGTTCTAACTCAAATTGCTTTGATTTATTTTATTAAATTTTGTAGAAATGGGGAGTAAAACATCCATGACAAATTTGAATAAGACTCTTCATTCTTAGTGTGATGAAGATATGTTGGAAGGTATTTTTCTTGCATCTTATTTTATTTATAATTTGTTGATGGTGAAACTTTGTGTTAATTCTTTTAAGTGTTGTGTAGTTTGTTTTGTTAAGGCTTTGGACGAATAGATGCAGCAAATTTTTTGCAAGGATATTATCTTTATGTATATTTTTGTGATGGGTTGTAATCTTTAATTTCATAAGTTTAATTTGGATTGCTTGCTTTATTTGTGTATTATTTTTTGTAATGGTTTGTAAGAGATTATATTTAATTTCCTTAGTTAGTTAGTTGAATATGCGAATGTGAGATTCATTTAGTTGTTTAGAAACTTAGATTGGAATGATGGATTTTTATAGGTTGAATTTGCATAATTTCAAGTTTTGAAAGAAAAGTTAAAAGTGATTTGGGCTTGTTCATAAACACTTATTAGATTTTGACAATTTAACTAAAAGTAAATATGATTTGGGCTTTTTTTTGTTGAAAATAAATATGATTTGGGATTTCGAAAATAGTAAAATTAGGCTCAAGCCCAAACCGATCACAATACAGAATCGACCTGAGAACCGACGTCCATTTGCAATTCGACCTATTTTTTAGTTTTACAAGAGACCCGACCCGACCCGAGAACTGAGCTCTCCTTTAGGGTTTAGGGATGCATGTGGTGGACCTATCCTTAGGACTATTACATTAATATTTTCATACTGAAAATAGACCAAGTATTGCAAGTGGTCAACCTCTTTAACAAGGATATTACAGTTATGATATTAAAAACCAAAAACTTACTTGGAAAAGAGAATAAATACAGAATTTCATTAAGCTCCACCTTGCTATTCACCATTACCTACCATTCAGCTCCTCCTTGCTTGACTTGATTCGCCATTGAGTTTCTCCTTGCTTGATTGGATTTGCCACAATCACTCAATTGAGTATTGGCTTTCCTCTGTCCAAAAGGTAATTGTAAGGTACTCTCTATATGCTAAGGTATATATCAATATAAATAAAATACAAACAGAATGCCTATAAATTGGAAACCAAACTAATTTGCATATTATCATTCATTTCATTGGTTCTCTCAAGATCTGGAAGTGAGTTTTCACAGTATTAACTCAACCTGGTAAGAACTTTGCAAGAACAGACAATCTTTTAGCACCGGGTCTCCCAACTTGCTTGATTATGCAGTCTTCTTCCTGATATCCAGAAAATGTGAAGAATAAAAAAAGGGAAAGGGCAATGATCACATATCAGTTTACCATAAGTAAAAGGATTATTTCTCCATTGTTACAAAAGAAGTAACTTTCTGATTTGAATGAGTAGACAATATAGTAATTAAATTTCGCATTGAAGAAACAAATGGGAATCAATGTACATAATCTCTTGGAGTTATTTCAATCAATGATAAATCAAGATCACATAAGCATTCAAGAACCAATAACAATTTGATAAACCCACGTCAAAACACAGAGATATGCACCAACCTAGTTGTGGTTTTCAAACAGAACAGCCTATAAAGCTTTAGCCCATGGCCTTAACTTTCTGTCCACTGAACCATATCCTCCTCATGATGCAAAGATTCAGGACTCTAGACTATCTCTCCACGTCATTTGTTGTTAGAGAAAAATACCTGCAACATATTACCAAATAAGTGTCCAGCTAACGTGTCTATTGTACCTTAAAAAGAAAGACATAAAATTAGAAAGAAAAGAAAAACTCCAACAATAACAAATAGAAGCCACAATTAGTCAAAGTAGTGCACCAAATTTAACCTTATGTCTCTAACTCTAATCAATACAAAATTTCATCAAAATAAACTAAATTTATCAGATAAAAAGGACTAATAAATATATTTTAGGAATATACATTAAGATATAACATGTGCTCATCAACAACCTTAAAATACCATTAATTAAGCTCCTTCTCCTTGACTTGGTGTAGTCTCCCATTTGCTTCAAGGGGCAGCTCATCTTCAAGCCTATTTCCATTCCTCTACACCAAATTTTTCCAAGATATTAAGACAAATTGTACCTAATGTCAATTGTCATGTACAGCACTTGTGCCTCTGTTATATGAAAATTATGAATTACCTCAACATCCATGTGTACCACAATTGTAATGGATATTTTTAAAAGATACATCCACAAGCTCAAGGAAGTTAAAAAAAAAAATGAGGAGAATCTAAGAGTCATGAATTAGTAAATTCGAGGAAAGCAGAAGATGACATTTAATCATAATGCTGCAGTTAATACCTACCATAGAGATAGATGACCATTAATAATCAAGATAAATGGGTAAAAGGGTAGGGACTAACTCAAAATTAGCTTAAACAGTAAATGACTACTATGTTGCTACTCTTACTACTGCCTAGCATGCGAATCCCTCCTATTCATTGGTTTTGGTCAATATATTTGCATTTCCAGGCTCAAAGAAGCATCTTCGTATCAAAATATTTGTTGCAAAAACTGCCTCAATCCTTCATTTGAATGAATGCGTTAACTAATTAATTAATTAATTAATTAATCTCCTTCAAAAAGAGAGAGAAAAAAAACAAGGAATTCAAGCATTAGGAAAATGTAGCAAATTTATGATGACAATTGAAGGTTAGTGCAAGTGTAGATAAGGGCAAAGTTCATATCTTGAAATGCAATATGATTCACAGACTCCCTAATTATAAAGAAATTTGGGCTAGTGCGAGTGCGCTGTCAAATGGAACCCTAAAAATGATTCAAACATGTCACCTTTGAAGAGTCCAAGTTCACAATGAAAAGAAGGAGGCCAAGAGTGACTTCGACAGAATCACAAACACATATTCAAAAGTGGCTTCGACAACAAATTTACCTGAGTCCAAACAACTAGAGATTTCGCACCTGTTAAAATCCACAAGATACTGATTAATTAATCTGGAAACTGAAACTCATGATGCAGGGATTCGTAAATCAATCGTTAAAATACACAAGATAGTTCTGCTTTCAAATTTTCAAACCTTCCAAAAATTATCAAATTATAATATGCAGATCAAATTAGGAAAAGAAGAGGAGAAAAGAAACAACTACACCTTTCGCCTTTGAGCTGGAGGAGGCAGCGGTCTGAGTTTGGTTTTATGGGTAAAATTTGGGGGTTCTTCGTCTGGGTTTCGGTAGGGTCATTCGATGGTGCAAGAGGCAATTAACCGGACCGAGAGGTTGAGAGAGAGGGCTGAGGGAAGACTGCGGTGTGAGAATATATTAACGAATAAGATGGAGAAGCGACGTGTCAATTGCCGAAGGCCAATGGACATCGTCATAAAGGTTATTAAGCGAGTGTATTCAATTGTGATTTTAAAAGATTATGTTATGATAAATAAGTCTTGTGGTATTCAATTAAGACTATTAAGAGTTTATAAAGAGGGTTATTAAATCTGGTGGTATTCAATTAAGACTTTAAACAAGTAACAAAAAGTCTTATGATATTCAAAAACTTGTTAATTTTAAAATATTTTTTAAAATGCAGAATATGTGAGATTTTTTTAGTAAGAGGTATAAATACCAAACCTTTATCTCAAATCCCACCTTAACCCATCAGATTTTCACGTGGGACCCTTTTTTATTCATTCCTTCCTTACCTTGACCTCCACCCAAGCAGTTGTGCACTGGCCCTGACGACCAAACCACCAATACCTAGAGCTACTTGCTGTTGGGTGTAAGCAACGACCTTCCTTCCATCCTCATCTCCCTCTCTGTTGCATAATAAAATCTTGTGAATTCTCTATCACCTTCAACCCCCAATTCACCAATAAAAATCTCAACTTTGTTCTCTGATTTTTCTGTGGTGGGGCAGTGGGGCACTGATGAGATAGAAGACATGGAGGGGCACATAGAGAGTTTTTCTGTTTTTTCCCCCCTCTGATTCTATAATTCACCAATAAAAATCTCAACTTTGTTCAATGACATGTTTGATTCTAGCTTTGTTGATTCTCCGTCATGCACAGAAATAAGAAGTGGGTTTGTTGCCAATGTGTATATTGGAAGATCTTTGGTGAGTTCGATGGTAGATGCAGTGAGTTGTAGACTGTCTATAGGGCGTTTGATGAAATGCCTATGGGAAATGTGGTGCCGTGGAGAGCTAATTGGATTTTATATACAAAACAAAACCGACCAAAAGTTTGTAAGATGTTATCCAAACCCCTTGATTCTCAATATAAAGAACATTTCACAAACATCGAGTCCTAAAGGTGGTACTAGTTTTAATATGTTACCATTCGACCAATTATTCAATATAAAGAATGCGGCCTGGGCACCTATAACACCTAATCTCTCCATCTTTTGATTCTCACAGAGCCAAAAATCCTCAAGGTAGCCTAGTATAGACATTATAGAATACAGCTAACCCTAAACCTTGAAAGAACTACAAATAGGTAATGTATCTTGGAAGGCAAAGATAATGTATCTTGGGGATGTCAAAGATGGTGGGGGGCTTTTATGCACGATTGTTAGTTATCTGTGACTTATTTGTTGACTTATTCAAATAATTAGTCACAAAATTTATTAATCCATCCCTAATAGTACTTTGTATCCATTTCATTGCTCCAAGAGAACTTACTCGTGTACGGTGTGGAGAAGCTGACGGCAAACAATAAGAAAAACAAAATAAACTATCACAGGGAGAGAATAAGCTCTCACATAAGAGAGAGAAAGCTCTCACCAAAGGTGAGAGCAAAGTGAAAGATACATTGTAGGAAATAGAGGGGATGTGAGGAAGAGAGGAGAGGTGGGGGAAGGAGGAATTGTGGTGCTGAAATATTTTTTTTGGAAAGGGGGCTAGGGTTATGTTTGTGCAAATAATCTCGCAGGAGAATATTCCCTTCTAGATCCTTCAACCTTCGATCTTCCTTCTCTCTCTTCCTCGTTTCCTGTAAAATAGATTGGAGTAAATAGACCACACCCGGGGGTATTGGCCAAAAGCCCTCCGATGCTTAAGTTAGTTCGAGTGTTTGTAGGAAAACAATAGCTAAGCGAAGGGTACGAAGTTGTATGTTGGGCGTGAACCGGGCAGCCTGAGCCATGTAGAGAAAATATGGGGAGTGGAGAGGGAGAGAGAGCTTTGGATATTTTTCTCGAGTATTAAGAGTAGGTTTAGATGTACCTTGAATGATGAATGAGGTCGTCTATTTATAGGAGCCTCGGGGCTAGGGTTTCGTAGAGAATATGATGAGTTTATTCTCTACCCAAATTCATAGGGATCGAGTCGAACTTGATTATATCTCTTTATTGAAGATAATATCTTATTTAATGATATTATCTTCTCTTTATTGAAGATAATATCTGAATTAACGACATTATCTTCTCTTTATTAGGATAATATCTAAATTAATGATATTATCTTATTAAATAAAGATAATATCCTATTAATTAAGATATTAATCCCTATTAATTAATTGGCCAGATAAACTGGTTCAATTAATTAATTTAAGAGAAAATATTCTTTTCCACGTGGCGTGCCGTGATTGGAGATGAAAATATTTGCTCCCACAAATGCCTCCTAGCTTTTGCATGGCGCTTGTGTGGCATGTAGGAGATGAAATTATTTTTTTCGGGCTCTCCAATTGTGTCTGGGCTTTAATCTGTGAGTTGGACTCCTTTTGCAAATCGGATTCCCAATTGGTGTAGGCTTCTGACTGTTGTTGGAGTTGGATTCCTAGTAGGAATGAGCTTGCGATTTCTCCTCGACCCGAGTTGTCCTACTTTCTCACATCGCAAACTTAACTTCTCTACTTTCTAGCTTGAGAAAGATCTTGGAGAATTTTGTACTGCTTGTCAAAAAGATGAGTTACCGTGCATCCCAAAGTAAGTCGAGCACGTAAATTTTTTCTTCGTCTTCTCTTTTTTTAGGCGAGGACTATCTGGGTGGGACCAGGCTGGTTGCCGTCGTGACTGGCGGCCAAAGACGATTGGAGCGGCCACTGGTGGTTGCTGAGCGACAATCAAGAGGAAGTTAGTGGACTGCCCTCTACTGAGGATGTCGAGAGATGAAAGCAGGATGGTCCGAACCCTGATGATCTGCCTGCTGCACAAGAGGAGTGCTCTGCTGAACCCCCTTCAAAGAGGAAGGCTGATGTCAAGTCTTCGAGAACTCAAGCTACTTCTTCACATGAGAGGAATATGTCTCCATTTAGTAAGAAACCAAAGCTCCCTTCTGCTGAGAAGACCAAAGTAAGAGCTATTCTCGCACCATCTGCTAGGGTCAAACATCTTATTGGTGCAGATAGCAAGAAGATTGGCGGTATGCGCAACATTAAGGATGTTCCCTTTAAGCTTTTTACTAAGGAGTTTGGAGATCATGATCTGCTTCGCGAAGTAGTTCGTGCATGGTCTAGCTCACCCGTTGAGAAACAAAGAGATGCAGATGCTCATCTCCAAAGTTTGGGTCGTCTGCATCAGTCGAAAAGTGGAAGTCGATCTGAGCAGTCTGCTCATCCATCCAACCATCATGTTTCAGCTATTGAGTCACGAGCAGTTAAGCATGGAGTTGATTCATCGTGGCTAATTCCTTTGGAAGTGAGGTTGGCAGAGGCTAGGAAAGCAAGAAGTCATTTGGCTGGGAAAAGGGCTCTTCTGCAACGTCAGCAGCTGATCCCAAGGTGACAAGTCCACCCCTGCAGGGGATGCAGGCGTGTCTGATCTGCCCAAGATGAACTTTCTATCAAGTTCATCCACTTGTGCTTAGCTAGTTGATCAAATCCGTCAGGCTGGAGATGTTGCTACTTTCTCAAGTCTTTCCTTGAAAAAACGAAAGGAAGCAACATTTCATCTCCTTCAAAAAAGAGGTGGTGGCAGACGTGGAGGATCAGGCAGGTGGAGCTGCTGAGAGTGTGGTTGATCACGCGAATGCTTAAGAGTCTGCAGATCAGGGATCTCCTGTTGGTTTCTAGGAGTAGATGAAGACTCCTTTATTTCTTTTCAACTTTTGTAGTCTGCTATTTGTTTAGAATAATTAGTCTAACTTGACCATCTTCTTTTTGTTGAACTTGGCCAGTTGGTCACTTTACTATGAAAATTTCAATTATTTTTTCAACTTCAATTTGCATGTTGTCTTGTGAATTGCTTGAATAACTGGCTAGTGTCTTGGTTGTACTTTTCCCTTAGGATTTGGGCAAAAGCCAAGGTCCTCTTTGAGAGACTCCGGCCGCATTCTGTATTTTTCGGAGAATGCTTAGAACGCTGCTGGTCGTTGCCCTGCGTTTCACTTAGGACGTTGCTTATGGACAACTGTATGACTATCTTACCCCCTTAGGAAACAAATAGGAACCTAGATACCTCCATTAGGAAATTCCTAGCGCACCCTGCGTCTTCCTTAGGAAACGGATAGGAACTTGGATATTTCTTGCAGGAAGCATGGAAATTTTAAGAAATTCCTGACACCCTGCGTCTTCCTTAGGACGTTGTTTTGTGGGCTGCTATATGACTATCCTGCCTACTTACGTCTCCCTTAGGACACTTTTTGTGGGTTGCGTGTCCTGAAGGACGCTGCTTATGGGTAACCGTATTTTGTTGTGGCATATTTTGGAATTTGCAGTAGTTGCTTCTTTTCTTCATAAATGTGCAGTGCTCAGTCATCTGCTGGGGACTGAACATGTAGGAAGAAGCGTTATGGATATTATCTTTGGAGGTGGCAGACATTCCATTGTTGTGGATATAGCTTCCTCTGCCCCCAGACCGATTGATTACGTAAGGGCCTTCCCAATTAGGTTTCATTTTTTTAGACCCTTATCTTTGTGTAGTGATGAAGGCCTTTCTTAGTACAAGGTCGCCTGGTTGAAACTGCCTAATCTTGGCTCTTTTGTCGTAGTAAGACTTCAACCGCTGGTGATAGGAGGCGACTCGGACAATGGCCTTCTTACGCTCGCCTTCAAGCAAGTTACGGTTGAGCTTCATCGGCTCGGAGTTCTGCTCAATAATGCCCACTTTATTGCCCATGGAGGAGATAGTGACGTGAGTAGGAAAAATCGCTTCAGTTCCGTAGGCGAGGGAAAACGGGTTTACTCCAGTTGATCTTCGCTTGGTGGTGCGATAAGCCCATAGTACTCCAGGGAGCTCATGTACCCATTTTCCTTCGGCACCTTCTAATTTCTTCTTTGGACAATCCAGTATTATTTTGTTGGATGACTCGGTCTAGCTGTTGCCCTAAGGATATCTCGGTGTAGAGAGGTGCTGCTTGATGCCATACTTTTTGAAGAAGGAGGTGATATGCTCGCCAATGAATTGTGAGCCATTGTTAGTAACTAGTGATTGTGAGCAGTCAAACCGGCAT
>NC_047652.1:12795867-12819768 GCF_902201215.1 Prunus dulcis
ATGATGTTTCTCCAGATAAATCGTTCCACATCGACTTCTTCAATATAGGATAGAGCTTCGGCATTGATCCATTTAATAAAGTTTTCAGTGGCAACGATCATCATTTCTTTCTTGGCAGGTGTCGTTGACATGGGGCCTACTAAGTTGATAGCCCATTGCATGAAAGGCCATAGACTGTTATGCGGATGGTAGGTCTCGGGAGGCAAATTAGGAATTGGTTTGTAACATTGGCAGCGATCACATCTTTTGACATATTCAGTGGAGTCAAGGCGCATAGTAGGCCAAAAATAGCCTACGTTTAGAGCCTTCTAGGCGAGTGACCTGCCCCCAGAGTGGTTGCCACACTGGCCGTCGTGAATTTTGTAGAGGACCTCAAGTGTTTGAGGGTATTTTGTGCAAGTGAGATGAGGGCCGAAGTATGATCTGCGAATGAGCTTGTCTCCTTGCATATAATATCTCGCGACTTTCTGCTGGACATTTCTAGCTTTAGACTTATCCATTGGCAGATTTTCATTCACTAAGTAGTCGATGATGGGGTCTTGCCAGTTAGGGTCTTCATCGATCTGCATTGAGTCGATTGGCTCTATTTCTTCGATGCTTGGCCGGTCAAGGTGTTCAACCAGGATAGAGCGTCTGAGCTAGGTGTCCAGTGTTGATCCTAGGCTCGCCAACACATCTGCATAAGTGTTCCCTGCCCGTGGAACTTATTCGAGGTACTGGACCATTTTTGGATGCTTTGCTATGTAATTGCCTGAGGCTTGATTCGTGATCAGCTAGGAGTCTCAGTAGATGGCCAATCTCTTGCTCGACAGTTTTTTTGCTAGGTGTAATCCTGCAAGCAATGCCTCATATTCTGCCTCGTTGTTTGAAGCAAAAAAGCCTAGTGTGATAGCTTGTTCTAACAAAGTTTCGTCTGGGGTGATTATGATCATGCCTGCCCCACATGTTGTTAGGTAGGTTCGAATCGGTGGGGGAGGTGTCGTCTACTTTTTCCTTGCTTTTTGTGTCATCTTCTCTTCTTCAACTGTCGCAGTAAACTTTACAACAAAATCTACCAAAGCTTGGGCTTTTATAGCAGTCTTTGGCCTGTAAAGGAGGTCGTATTAACTGAGTTCCATAGCCCATTTCATGAAGGATCGATCTTAAAAGAACTGTCATGACAATTATCCAGTGTGCTTGATAACAGGGCCTTAGTTTTCTCGCAGAAACCACAAGTGAAAAAATGAGCTTCTCCATTTTTGGATAGTGAGTCGCTGCATCGAGGAGCTTTTGAAGTATAGAATACCGGATGTTGTGCCCCCAGCTCTTGACAACTGAGTCGGACACCGCCAGGTAGATGTATAAGTCTTTGCCTGGTATCGGTTTTGAGAGTAAGGGAGGTGAAATAAGGTAGGTTTTCAAGTTTTGAAAAGCTACTTCACACTCGTCATCCTACTTGTCTTTGTGTCCTTTCTTCAAGGCTTTGAAGTATGGTCTGCACTTGTTGGTAAATCTTGAAAGGAATCAGTTGAGTGCTGCCGCCCTATCCGTTAGACTTTGTATCTCCTTTGTTGTGGCAGGTGACTTCATGTTGAGTATAGCCTTGATTTGATTTGGATGTGCCTCGATTCCTCTTTGGGTGACTAAGTATCCCAGGAATCGGCCGGACGAGACTCCAAACGTGCATTTGCTCGGGTTTAAGTTCATGTTGTATTTTTGAAGTAGGCTGAATGCCTTGGCAAGGTTCTTGTTGTGGTCTGCTCACTCGGGAGCTTTAACTAGCATGTCGTCTACGTAGACCTCCATAGTTTTGCCGATTTGCTCCTTGAAAATTTTGTTCACCAGCCTTTGGTAGGTTGTTCCAGCGTTCTTCAGCCCAAAGGGCATGACTTTGTAGCAATATGTATCTCTTTCGATGATGAAGGAGGTCTTTGCCTTGTCGTCTTCATGCATCATGATTTGGTTGTAGCTGAAGTAAGCGTCTATGAAGCTTAGTAGTAGATTACCGGAAGTTGAATCGACGAGCTGATCAATTCTAGGCAGTGGAAAGTTGTATTTAGGGCATGCCTTGTTGGGGTCGGTTGAGTCGATGCACACTCTCCACAGACCTTTATCTTTCTTTGCTACTAGAACAGCGTTCGCCAGCCATTCTGCGTAGGAGACTTCTTCAATAAAACCGGCAGCTAGAAGCTTGTCGATCTCGGCTTCAATGATGGCAACCCTCTCGGGGGCGAAGTTGCGTCTCTTTTGCGCTACAGGCTTGATAGCTGGGTTGACGTGTAGGCGATGAAAGATGATCTATGATCGAAACCAAGCATGTCGGATGATGACCATGCAAATACGTCTTTGTTGTTCTGGAGGAAGGCCGCACGCTCTACCTTTTCCTCATCGCTTAGGCGTGAGGCGATCCACGCTTTTCTCTTTAGGCTTCCATCCTTCTTCAGGAAATACCTACGGACGGATTCCCTCGACTTGGTCTTGATTCTTTAATTACTATTGAGGAGTGCCTATTCCCTTTCCTTTCTGGTCTGCTCGGCCTTCAGGAACAGGATCTGTTTTCTTCTCTGATTGTTCTACTCCCTTTAGATCTGCCTGATTCACAGGGAGGACCTGTGTTTGCTTGCTTCTCTTCAGCATTTAACTGAGCATTTCCTTGCCATTGCCTGATCATTGTTGATCTGGCCGATATCGCCTTTAGAGATTGGGTAGCGGATCTTATGATGTGTGGCGGAGGTGATGGCGTTGATCTTGCCGATCTATGGTCTGCCTAGAATGCCATTGTATGGCGAGATTTCATCAATAACCATGAACTTTTGCGTGCTGACTACAGGTGGAGAGTAAACATCGAGATCTATCGTGCCCACAGTAACCGTTGTTACCCATTAAAGCCAGTCAGTGACTTGACTGATTTATTGACCTTTGTCTCTAAGCCCATATGTTGGATAACTGCCAATTATAGGATGTTGGCTGCACTACCCTCGGTCGACCATGCCATGAGCGATTTGAATGCTGATGACAAGGGCGTCGTTGTGTGGTAGATCAAGGCCGATCAGATCTTTCTTTTAGAAGTTGATCATGGGATCGTCTTCTGCTAGTGGGAAACTAGTGGAGACTTGAGAGATCACTGTGGCCTGTTTGATCTTCCTCTTCTTTTCTTTGCTGGTCAGCCCGGACTCCTTGGAGTCAGCTAGAATTGTGTTAATCCTTATGACCTTCTGAGGTGGCTCCTTGGCGGTGTCGTGATCCTCTATCTGCTGGATGGCCTACTTTGCGATAAACTCCATGCAGTGACCGTCTCTCCCGAGTTCTTCGAGGTGTGCTTTCTACGCAAAGCAATTATTCATATTGTGCCTTTGCATCGCATGAAATGCACAATATTTTCTGGTATCCCTCTTGTCTGGATCTTCTTTCAAGGGTGGCGGTCTTTTTACCCAAGGTTTGTCCTTCACTTAGGCTAAAATTTGATGTATAGGGATGGAGAAGTTGGTGTAGTTCTCTTTTGTCGTGGTCTCTCCTTGTGGACGCGACTTGCGTTTGTCTTTGTCCCTGCTTCCAAGTCTGCCATTTCTTTGGTCTGCCCGCTTGGTCGGCCGATCTTCCTGCTCAGTGGACTTTTTCGCGGCGATTCGATCGTCATCCCAGAGCGCTTAGCGTTCCGCGGTCAAGAAGACCTCTGCCAGAGTCTGGCTGGGAGTGATAGTCAGCTAGCGGTATAAGTCGTGTTCTGCTGGAAGGCTTTTCTTGAATGCAGAGGACGCGATTAGGTTATTGCATCCTACGATGTTGGCCTTTTCTGCTTTGAATCTCTTGATGTAATCTCGAAGGGATTCATCGGGCTTCTTGTGCAGGTTGTACAGGTGGTCAGGGTTCTTCTTCATCGTCCGATGAGAAGTGTACTCTTTGGTGAAGACATAAGCAAGCTCCTTGAAGCTGCTGATCGACCCTGATGGCAAGGTATAGAACCAGTCCTGAGCTACTCCCCGCAAAGTCATTGCAAACACCTTGCATATTAGTGCGTCTTCGGCTTTGTAGAGGATCATAAAGCTCTTGAAATGCTTCAGATGGCTTTTGAGATCGAAATCGCCTTTGAAGTAAAATCGTTTCGGGAAAGCAGCCTGCTTGATTTCGACCGTGAAAGGTGAGGAGTTTGCTCAGTCTACCTCAACACGTAGTGCAACTTCGAAATTTCCGCCAATCTTTAAGTCTCGAAGTCGGTTATTCATAAGTTTCTCAACATCTTCCGCATACATGGCTGGTTGGCCATGTTGATGACCTTTACGATTTGGGCAAGACTAATTAACTTCCTCGTTGGTTTGCAAGAGTCGACCTTCTTGGTTGCACTGCCTAGGCGATGTGTTGGTGGACTGCGCTTGCGAGGGATTCTCTATAACTTGGCGACTAGAATTGGTTCTTAGAGAGTGAGCAGCGGAGCGCCTTTCTTCACGGTCCTCATTGTGAGGGTTATCAAGTTGACCTCCTTGGGGCCTAGCCTTTCGTGAATATTTCTCTGCGAGCGGGCAGCGGAGTGCCTTTCTTCACGATTCTCATTGCGATGGTTGTTAGTTTGACGTCTCTGGGAGCCTAGTCTTTCATGAACATTTCCCTACAGACCTAAGCAAGCACGGATGTCTGGTCTTGGCCCAGCCTATCGTGCATGTTGGCCCTTAAATTTAATCTGGATAGGAGACTTTATTTGCTCTGAGTGTGGCTTGCAGATGCTTGCGACATGTCAGCAAGCTGATCACGTTGTTATGCATCTCTTTGTCTGCTTACTCTTGCTCAACCTGCTTGGTTCCCGTCGAATTGCCTATCAAAGTGTTCGTCCATCTTTCTCTCTTCGCTCTGTTGTCCAAGGCCAAGGTTTTGAGCCAAGTTTATTTGGTTGAGAAGCTGCTGTATCAAATTGTTTTGGTCATCCATTCTCTAAGTTAACTAGTCAACTTTCAGATTAAGGTCTACTTGACTTCGTAAATCGGGAGGAGAGAAATGTGTGGAGCCCAATTGCAAGCGAGTTTCATTGGATGTGTACGCAGGAGCGTGTGTCGAGCTTAGAGGCAATGGAGGGAATGCTTGAAGCTGATCCAAAATTGGGCCAAAGTCGGCGGTGGTAGTGAGCCCACCTTGATGGGAGGCTCCACCACGCTCAATGGCGGTGCTATGAAGGTGGCTAGATTCGCCCACGAGACCTTGAGATGGTACGACGACGGAAGAGGTCGGCGCGGTGGTTCCAGTCACACTGGGTGGCTGTTGTGGTGCGACAACTAGGGGTTTGCTGCGGGTTCGCATTGGCGAAAGGCGGTGGAGTGGCTTTGGGCCGTCACGGATTGAGCCATCGCGGCGATTTTGCTCCTTGTATGCTTGCTTCAAACCATGGTTGTTTGGAAGGCCTCAGTGGATTGGAAAATAGGAGGAACGGATTCCTTGAGCACGCGTTGGGTATAACTCGTGCTCTCAATGAAATCACCAAATGTTTATGCAAATAATCTAATTGGAGAATATTCGTTTCTATATCATTCAACCTTCGATCTTCCTTATCTCTCTTCCTTGTTTCCTGTAAAATAGATTATAGTAAATAGACCACACCCGTGGGGTGCTGGCTAAAGGCCCTATGATGCCTAAGTTAGTTCTAGTGTTTGTAGGAAAACAATAGCTAAGCAAAGGGTACGGAGTTATATGCAGGGTGTGAACGGGGCCGGGCGGAGCCGTGTGTGGTGGACGGAGCCGTGTGGAGAAAATATGGGGAGTGGAGAGAGAGAGAGAGAGAGAGAGAGAGCTTCAGATATTTTTCTCGGGTATTAGGAGTAGGTTTAAATGTACCTTGAATGATGAATAAGGTCGTCTATTTATAGGAGCCTCGGGGGTAGGGTTTCGTAGAGAATATGATGAGTTCATTCTCTACCCAAATTCGTAGGGATCAAGTCGGACTTGATTATATCTCTTTATTGAAGATAATATCTAATTTAATGATATTATCTTCTCTTTATTGAAGATAATATCTGAATTAACGATACTATCTTCTCTTTATTAGAATAGTATATAAATTAATGATATTATCTTATTAAATAAAGATAATATCATATTAATTAAGATATTTATCCCAATTAATTAATTGGTCGGATAAACTAGTTCAATTAATTAATTTAAGACATAATCTTCTTTTCCACGTGGTGTGCCGTGATTGGAGATAGAAATATTTGCTCCCATAGGTTCCGAAGAGACAACCTTAAACGGTTTGTAATCACTATGTTCTTGCCTTCTTTCTTCCTTTTCAGTGATAAAACGTTATATTGATTGTTAATATTTGGAAGAGGTTTTCTATTCACAGTTGTTGTGTGAAAACAAATTTTCTTTATAGTAATTGCTCAAAAGTTTCTTCACCTCCAAAATCAAGGGAAATAATCACAAATTCATTTATCTCTAAATTTGCGTAAGTGTATCATCATTGGCACTTAAAATAAATAATAATAAAAAAGATTGTCTGTCAAGAAATTAACTTCTAACTAAATAGTTGTTGTGCATCAAGTGAGGAGTTGGCTTGATAAAGTTTTTAGTCTATATCTTAATTGATTAAGGGTTCAAATTTTCTTAAATCACAATATGACAAAAATACATAAATTGCCTTTAAATTGAGAGAAATAAGAAGCAAAAGCCTGTTAGAAAGTACAATCGCATGAAAAGAAAATCAATTGCACATCGACATTATCAGGTTCAAGTTAAACAAAATTTAGAATCTAAAATTTGACAGGCAAGTTGTGCTGGAAAAGATGTGGGAAATCTGTTACAAATCCATAAACTCCTTTACCACACATAACACTAAGAGCGTATTCAATCTAGAGTTTGGTGGAATATAAAATACTTTGGTAGAATTTGAAAATTCAGGTGTACTTAATGTAGACTATTGAAAATCAGTACTAGTTTCATTAATAGTTATACATAAAGGACAAGCCCATGGCTTGGGAGATGAGGAGAGTGATCTAGAGAAGTTAGGTTTAGAAGATCTTTCCTTCACACCATAAACAGTACCTAGTCATAGAATTATTTAATTGGGTTTGATGATTTGAAAAAACTGGCATGTATTATATCTTTGCAATTAAGGGGATGACTTGTCTTAAGTCATTCGTGTGGGGACACTAATATAAGTATATAGGTGCTTACTGGAGAGTGAGTACAACAGAATCCATAAATAGAAGAAGTATGAAAGTCTACATGTCAATCCTTAGACCTAAGGCACTATGGTTACCTTGTGGATACGTTGTTGATGTTAGATGTTGTCATCTAATCAAACTCAATCCAAGACTTGACTTAAGACATTGTCAAGTTCCTTGATTGACCTCATGATGGCATGTGAGTGTACAATAAGGCATCTCTTAGTAAAGAAAGAATATCTAAGATGTGATTCAGGAATCTCTAGACATAGAATTAAGTTTGATTGAGAAAGATGTTCCTAATCACACCCAAGTGAATCCTATAAGTCATAGAAATTTACATTATGGATTTGACATGAATTCCTTATCATATAAATGTGATTAAGGACTATTGGGAAAAAAAAAAAAAAAAAAAAAGGATTGTATTGCATTGTCATTATAACTAAATATGCTATCCATCTTATTTTAGTTTGAGTAGCTTTGACATACTGTTAGGTATCACTCATGACTTTGTGAAAATATACCGTAATTAGGTCATCATAAAGGCGAGAATTAAAAAGAGTTTTAATTCACAAATTAGTTTAATATCCATTTTTGTTGTAAGTCCTAATTTTAATCCTCAAACTCTCAAATTAATAAATGTAATCTTTTGGTCTAGACAACAATTTGGTTCTTGATGTCACATTCATACAAAACTTTTGGGGTTAATCGTTTTATCAGTCCTTGAATTTAGGCACAATTTGCAAAATGGTTCTCATGGTCCTTTAACTTAAGTTTCGTTAGGACAAATGGTCTTACCGTCAATTTTGTTAACTTTTCTATTAAATGCGGGAGAAAAATGACATTTTTGTATTAAAATTGATAAAAATATGAATAAAAAATTAAAAAAACTAAAAAATAAAAATTAAACTTGTTTGTACAATATCTGACCCCCCACTCACATCATGACACCTGGAAGATGAACGAGGCTAAGACCAACTCGGTAAGCCACGCCGAATGGTCAATCGGCATACACCACCAATTCATACATGATCATCAAGTCGATAAGTGCTAACGGCCGACTCACTTGCACCAATCTTCGGCACATGATGCCGAACGACCAGTCAACACATTCGGCCGATTCTGATAGATAAAGCTCGGAACTCCTGCCAGAGCCTATCAGGGCACGTGTCGACCGTCGAAGACTCTCCCATAAGTCCCACATCGAAACTAAGTATTAAGTGATCACCCAACACCCTCTATAAATAAAGCCCCTTGGCCAAGCTAAAAGGTAAGACTATTTACTTGGCTTGTGCTTTCACTATCAATAGAATTGCTCTTAGTCACTAACTTTGGCATCGGAGGATCTTCGGCCGGTACTGTTTCTCTCCTCGGGCTGAATCCAGCATCGCGCCTCGAGAAAGAACGCCATGGACCGAAGGCTCCTCGGGTCCAAACCATCCACATCACCTGTAAGTTAGTCTTATCTCTATCTGTTTAGTTTTAGTTTTAGCGCGAACAAAACTCTCTCTCTCTCTCTCTCTCTCCCCCTCTATCGTGATTTCTACTATCCCCAATTTTTTTTTTTTGGTTGGTTTTTTTATTAGATTTTCTTTTATTGTTATTTTAAAGATATAATTTTTTATTCATTTTTTTAGGTTTAATATAAAAATACCATTTTGCCTATGCATTTAACAGAAAAAGTTAACAAAATTGACGACATGACTATTTGTCTAAACGAAACTAAAGTTAAAGGATCACAGGAACCATTTTGAAAATTGAAGTACTTAATGGTCAAAATTCAGGGACTAATAAAACAATTGACCTAAACTTTCGTTAAAATTAATTACGTGTCATCGCGTTACCAACTTTATAGATATATTATAATCAAAATATAACTCATTTTAGCCCTATAACCCACGTTTTTGCCCAATAATGTGATATACTATTCAATTAGGATTTCACATCTAGGTTCCATCAAGCAAATCATATAGCAAATTGCAAACTGACGTGTGGATCAAAAGACCAAATTGATTTATTTGAAAGGGTAATTTGAAAATTTAAGGACAGAAATGAAGAATTTTGAAAAATTTAAGGATCATTCCTGATAAAAACCGTTCTTTTTTAAAGCATTAAAGTAAAAATTACGTTTAATTGAAAAGCAGATTAGGGCTTAGATACTCCTACGCAGAACTCGAACTCCAAGTACCCAGCATCAATGGCGGAATGGGTTTGCAGAGCCCTTCGAGACGGTGCGTTGGAGGGAGAGCATGCACCCGCTCTCACAATCAAGGACTCTATACCAACACCTCTCGGCTTCGACGCCTTCTGCCACGTTCTCTCCCAGCTCTCCACCAACATTTCAGCCAAAAAATCTCAGTCGCGGTCAGTTTGCCTCTCCCGAAACAACTCCATTTCGTAGATTAAAATGTGTAATTCTCTGTTTGTAGATTATTTTAATAAAATTCTCTTTGCTATTGATTTAATTTGTAGAGCTCTGGTGCTCGTCGCGTTTTCTCGGAGTCCGTCATATTATGTAGACTTGTTGAAGAGGAGAGGACTGGATATTTCTTCTTCTCAGCAGTGGTAACGATAGCCTTCTTTTAAATTTCCGTGCTTTCCACTCTGTTTGGTTATTGAGAAAATTGGAAAAGAAAAAAAAAAATCAGAAAGTAAGGGAATTAAAAATAAATAAAAAAGATTTTTGCTCTACAAAACGTGACCAAACATTGGTTTTATTGTTTTAATCTGAGAAACCGGAACTAAGCATTCATTTGTTGTGCCAATATGCCTGCTTGAGAAATTTGGCATTGCTTTAAGCTGAAAGTAATACACGTTACACAATGAATAAACACACATAGATAATGTATATAATTCATGGGGACCTCTGGACTGAACTAGCATTACAGGATTCGGATTTTGGATTGTTACACGGATCCTCTTGGTTGGAGAGAGAGGCTCATGGAGTGTGGAAGTGCTAAAAATCTCTCTCATGAAGCTTCCAACATAGCTAGTACTTGCAGGAATGTGAAGGATGTGGACAAGTTGTTCTCTTCAGTTATTTCACTTGGAGAAGGTATTCTTGGTTCTACTTGTACTGACTTACATGCATTGGCTGATTTTGTTTTTGTAGTAAGATGCCTGTTTGACCATGTAAGCATTCACATAATTCTAGTATTATTGTAATTGTGGATTTCTTATGCTCGCAGGATTGGTTGGACAAGGGAAAGTTCGTTTCAGTGTTGCAATAGACTCGGTAATTATGCATCCTGTGATTGTATATATATGATATTCGAAATATTCCAGGGTCAGTGCTAGTACTTTGAGGTTGAAGGTAGGTTTAAGTTTTCCTGCTGGTGCAGTGTGGCAAGACTGTACTGTGATATCTGCTATAGTTTGATTTGTTTGTGTGTGATGTGTAGAAACTTTCTATTGAGTTAAAACACTTGCCAGAGACAAGAAATTTGCATTGTAACTCTTTTAGTGTCCTGTCTATGGTTGGGGCTTGGAAACTTCCTTCAAGGTTTCAACAAAAATTTCAGCAGAAATTTTGATGGTGCGTTCAGCTCAGCCATAAAGATTGAACACCTTATGAGACTTAGTGTTGAGGTTGAAAGAAGGTTTAAGTTTGCCTGCTGGTGCAGTGTGGCAAGGCTGTACTGTAATTTTATACTGTAGTTTGATTTGTTTGTGTGTGATGTTTGGAAACTTCCTATTGAGTTAAAGGACTTTCCAGAGACAAGAAATTTGCATTGTAACTCTCTAAGAATCCTGTCTATGTTTGGGGCTTAGAAACTTCCTTCTGGGTTTCAACTTTCAACAAATATTTCAGCACAAATTTCGATGGTGTGCTCGGTTCAGCCTTAGAGATTAAACACCATATGGAACTTAGTATGTTTGTTGTTTTACTAGAAAATTATTGAATATGCGAGCTGCTTTTATTGGGGCCATTTTTTGAAATGGCTAACCACAATTTCTTTTGAATGCCTTCAGTTTACTGAGGAGGTGCCTTCTTGATGCACTGCTCTCGGTTCTTATCCATAAGATGTCTTCACGAAGCATGCTTAATGTTTAAAAAATACCTGACAGGACACTGGGTTTCATCTTAGCATGGTATGGATGTTCCATAGTTTTACTGTGAGAGTATTTGAACTTAGTCTGAAAAACTAAGTATAGTAATTCTTTTAGTGATAAGCTAAAAATGGGAACTGCAATCATCTCAAATTGTTCGAATTTGTTTAAGGTTCAAATATTACAAAAACGGAAAAAAAGAATATTTTTTGTTTTATGTTGTTATATTTGTTTGTATATTGCATGCTATGAAGAAATTTGTCTTACAATATTCTTTTTACATATAAAAATCATGAACAATTTGATTTAATGATTTGTGATAGTTCAATACCTGTTTTCCTCTTCTTGTTGTTGATGATAAGAAGTTATTATAAATTTTTAATTTACATTACTACCAGATTTGGGTTGATTAATGCACTTACATAGTCCCATTTTCCTTTTCCCTTCTTCTTTCCCTTTTTTGGCAAAGAATACAGCTTAAGTCCACAATTTTATTTGAAAAAGGTGTTTAGTTTAGAATAGCCAGTCTTACAACCTCTCAACCATACAAACGTTGGATGATTATTGATGTAATGTATGGTTTCCTCTCTTGAACTACACTTCCCTGAACTGGGAAACAAAACCCTTTCCTTATATAACTGATGTGCATCAGCACATTGTTCCATTTGCATGAGTAAAAGCCTGCTAATGCCCTAAAGTTTATTCATACTGACTATTTCTCAAGTGGATAAGGAGATTTTTTGCTTTTTGTTTTGCTTAATGTCTATGTTGGAAAGTAGGTCCTGTGAGGATATGTTTGTTTTTGCCCACCTTTGGAAATTCCGCTTATGGTTACTTCTGGTGTTTCTCTATCTCTCCCTCCCTTCCTCTCTCACTCATTTCTTTTTTGCTGATTTCTTTTCAAATTTTTCAGGTAAATGAAATGTTAAGACATGCATCTTTGTCATCAGTTGCTGGCCTTTTGAGCAACCTTCGTTGCTGTGGTATATAAACTTTACTAGCTCCTCAATCTTTTTCCAATAAAAATTGATTGTTTTCGTCTAGGCTTTCAATATATATGTTTTCTAGTCATTTTCTATTTCAATAAGTTTAGTGCACACTTAATCTCTTTTGCCCTGAGCTTTCAGCTGCTATCCTAAAAAGCGTATAATATAAACCTTTTGGATGATGTAATATATACTTTTGGCAATTCAATGTAAAATTGCGCATGCCTCATTTTGGAAGTTAATGAAGTGTATGGTTTACTTATTGCACATATTCAACTTTTGGAGGCTGCAAATTCACTTTTATCTTATGGTTGTAGATCAAATTTCAAGTATCTTTTGGTTTCTTCATGCGGATCTTTGTGAAGAAAAGGTCACTGCTGTTATTGAATATATGTCCTCTATGGTGGCCAGCATAGAACCACTAATCCCATTTGCAAATCGACATAGAGGTAACTCAGAGAATCTTTCTTTAGTTGAACGGAATTTTACGAAAGGGAAATTTCATGTCCGATGCAAACGTAGAAATGGACGTGTACGAGTGATGGTGATCTCTCTCTCTCTCTCTCTCTCTCTCTCTCTCTCTCTCTCTCTCTGTGAAATTCTTTTACTGATCTGGAAAGTTGGTAAACTAATACATGTCCCTGAAACTTGTAATCAGTTTGAAGAGATTCACATTGGGCAGTCAGGCATCGACTTCACATCCCCTTCATCTGAAGATGGATTAGTCAATCAAGTCAATCAAGGCCTTTTGCCAAAGGTCACCTGTTTAACCTTATCTTAAACTGAAATTATCCAGGAGAACACACTTTCTTATTTGGAATTAAGCCTTTCTTTTATTTGATTCTTTTCAGTTTTATTACATGGTGATATTCTAAATTGCTGACTGCGTCTATTCTGATACATGGATGATTACTGAATCATTAATGACTTCCACGTAACACATATAACTAGATGTTATGCAGACACATGGACATAAACAAATGTACACTAGTGAATAAGTTTTATTGTGCACACAGATAATAAAGTTGTCTAAACTCTCTGTATGAGTTTTATTTTTATTTTAAAAACTGTTCTTCTCTACAGGTGCAATTCAATCTACAACTGTCAGAGAAAGAGCGAAATGATAGGGCCAAAGTTGTACTTCCATTTGAACACCAAGGTATGGAAACATGGATGGATATAAGTGGTTTGGTCTTATACCTTATATTAAAAAAAAAAAATGTTACATTATTTGATCTCTTCCCTTTTATCTGCATGATTGTGATGCTCCAAAAACAAACTTTTTGACTTTTTCTTGCAGGAAATGGTAAACCTGTAGAAATTTATGATGGTCGAAAATCTCTGATGGATAGCAAAAATGAGGCAGCACCTGTTTCAACTGGGAATTCAAAAATTAATGATGACTCTAGCAAGGGTGAAATAATATATTTTCGTGATTCAGACGATGAGATGCCAGATTCTGATGAGGATCCTGATGATGATTTGGACATATAGTGGTTTTCCTCCTTCAGAGAGAGTACTGGAAAATGGTAATTTATTTTCTCCATGCCAGTCAATTGAACATACCTTCAAGATGCACTGACGTATAACTGACAATTAAGACACTTCATTCATTTTCAGTCTAACAGTATTGCTAATGAAACTGATAAGTCTCTATGAGTTGGATCTGACATTTCATAGTAAATAGTGATAATAATACTTATTGCAACTTTTCTGAAATTAGGTTTTCTTAAGATCCCCACTTTTCTTTATTGTCTGCCCTTGTTCAGTTGTTTGTGTGTGTTCTGTGCTCATCTGAGCTTCGGTTGTTGATTTTTGAATAAATATAAATTCTTGCAGGTTTGGTTGCCTCTTGGTCATTCCAGGTATCATATATGTTCAATCAAGTGGGAGGACAAATGTTATAAACTTTCCTTGATTGAAGGATGGTTATGGGAGTAAGTCTGAGGTCCAGAAAGCTGGACATTGGAGCCCAATTGACAAATATTAGAACTTAGCAGAAGCAAAAGGCATTTGTAGTACGAAAAAGATGGAAGCTTGTAAATCTTTTTGCGCTCACACCACTCACTTGTGATTCTGTCTTATATCTGTGCTTGGAACAATATACAACGGGATTTGGGCTGGAGGTCTCTCTCGTTCTCTGTGACTCGGATTTCAACCTTAGACAGTTTTATTCTGTCATTCCCTTGTATATTATGGAAGGAACTGTTCAATTTGTTGACTAGGCATTAGAATAATATTTTGAGGGGAGAAAATATGCCTCTGGTGAATTGGAGAATGTATCTTGTCCTCAAAATCTTAAGTTCAATACTGTGGGTCCTCTCCTTGCCTTTTGAAAATCTTGCATTCTGCTGTCTGCTTTGTCCATCATTCTAGATATTAGTTTCATACTGAGGCTGCGGGCATCTATGGCTGATCCAAACTTTTTCGAGTAGTTTGCTCTTTGGGTTTGATGTGAGGGCGTATCAGTTCCCTCAATGACGGCCATGCTCCAGTTGGGGGGGCCTTGGTTAACTGGTAGATCAATGCATCAAGTGTGACACTTCTTTGCCATACCTTTCAGAAACTTCTTCGGCAAAAAGAACTAGAATAACTTTGTTTAGGAATCGCATCTTTTATCCAAAATGCCATTCCAGTTATAACCCTAACATGTTTGTTCTAGAACATCCATTTGCAATGTGCACAATACACGTGTGCCAAGAAGCCGTGTGCACTTGAGCTACGCATAAAATAAAAGCACCCAATATTGGCACTTGGGTTTTTTTTTTTTTTTTGGGTTTGTGATTGTCGGAGAACAATAAAAGAAGAAGAAAGAAATTGAATTAAAATTAAAGCTGTATAACAATTAAATATAACATATTAAACATAAAATAAGGTCGATTAAACTGACTTGAAAGGGTGATAATTGCTTGTAGAGTTGTAATATCTTTTAGATAATATTTAGCTCCCACATTTGTTTAAGAGTTAGTGGCTTTTTCATAGAACTTTGGAGGTCCATCGCCCTGCAGGCCTGTATGTGGCCCGCCCTTGATTAGAGCATCTCCAAAAGGGGCTTTAAAGTGGACTCAACCACTATGGAGCTCTAATATATAGAAATTAAAAATTAAAAATTAAAAATTCCCACATGAGAAAGTCGAAGCGCAAGTGAGCTCAACCTAGCTCCGTGTTCCACTCGCCCAGCGCACGCGGGGATTTTCAATTTGCCCATCCTACCGCTTACCTTTTTAACATCGGTAATCCAACAGTTGGGATTTGAGCAAAACAAAGGGTTTAAAGTGACCAACGATAAAATTTTATTTTATGTTTTTAAATTTATGCAAGCCAATCTTGCTAGGTCTGGTTTTCCTGAGGATTAGTTAGGGGACAAAGATTGGGTGAGTTGATGGTTAGCGATTGTGTTTCATTTGTTTAATTAGGGTAAGTCATTGCAGTAGATACTTTCATTGAATTTTGGCTAATACAAAGATGCTTTTTTATTTCTTTTAATAAAGCTTGAAAGGGCATTTTGGTAATTTTACACAAAAATAATATATGTATGAATGAAATTATACATTCACAAATAGATGACAAATATGTTTTATGGACATATGGAACATAAAAATATTTTATTTGGTAAGAAAAATAATCAAACCCATAGGGGCATTTTTGTCATTCTCAATATAAAAAAATTAAAAAATAGCAAGTATATAAAAATGACTCTCTATATTCAACAAAATATATGTGAATCATGTTATATTAACATTTATAACACATACACATGTTAATAGTGTAAAAATAAATCTCTTTCACTCATTGTTAGTGCTCTGTAATAACAGTTTGTGAGACAGTCACTATTATTTCAGAGTTTTTATCAAAAATAGCCAAAATTTACCCCTTATTTTTATAAAAACTTTCAAATATAGCAAAAAACCCACTTAAAAAGATTTAAATACCCTCAAAGTTAAAAACAATTTGCATCTAAAAGTTAAAATCTATTCAGACCATCTACATTGTGGTTCAGAGAGAGAGAGAGAGAGAAATGGTTTGTTGTTTGAAAGGGGGAGAAAGGGGAGGAATGACTCTCTCTCACATCACGATCCCCTTTCCCCACCCTCCCGGACCTCACTTCAACTTCCCCTTCCCAAATACCGCTTTCAATCATCAGAAATTCAATTCACCAACTATAAATGAAATTCAGTTCAATTATAATAAAATAGATTGATAATTATATTACTGGGAGAAGAAAAAGATGTACCAAAAAATTCTCTTTTTAAACTTTGAGAATGGTATGGTTATTTCGTTCTTCTTCTCCTTTAATTCTTCAAGTAATATAATTCTCTTGCTTTGTTACTTTATTGCACAGGATTTTTCTGATGAAACAATTGTTAATTATATATTATTGATTGCTTTCCAAGTTCTTTGTGTTCTGATGACCTCGAATGCTAATTGATATACGTTCTTATACTCATGTATCGTAGGCTCATAGTGCTAGAGAGAAGTTGTTGAGTTTCGACTACTTTTGTTTTCTGTTTTTGATGTTCCTGATTTTCATTTATTATAAATCTGCAGTAGTTTATCTCATTTAATGTCGTGTTGATAAATTATATTCTAATCATGAATTCAGACTTCATTCCTTTTTTTATTTGTTTTTAATTTTGAGGGTATTTGAGTATATTTAAGTGAGTTTTTGGCTATTTTTGAACGTTTTTATAAAAACTGATATTTATGAAAATAGGAAGTAAATTTTGGCTATTTTTGATAAAAACTCATTATTTCACTGTACTAAAATTTCATAAAGTTTACAATAAAAATAATACTACTAAAATCTCAAATTTAAATCTCAAATTCAAACTTATGTATAGGGACAATACAATGTGCGTTGTAATCTTATCAAATAAGATAGAGATCCAAAGCCATAATGAACATGGCAGCTCTAGCTACTTTCATTATTATCTGATAAATGTACATGAAATATGGATCCAAAGCCATAAAGAAGAAGACCCAGCTCCAACTACCTTTATTATTATCTGACAAATGTAAATGAGATATGGATCCAAAGCCATAAAGAAGAAGACCCAGCTCCAGCTACCTCCATTATTATCTGAAAAATGTATATGACATTGGTATCCAAAGTCATAAAGAATATGACCTAGCTCCATCTACCTCCATTATTATATAACAAATGTAGTTTTCAGAATCTTGTCTAATTTTAATTTTAATTAGACAAAAACTAACATAAACTCCATGATTATTGTCCGGGAAACTTAGCTCCCTTTCTCTCAAAAAACACTCTTAGAGCCTTTTCCACTTTGAGGGGGGAGGAAGCCATTGTTCTTCCCCCCTCTCCCCTTTTCTCTTCCTCTCTTCCTCCTTTCACCTCTTCCCCCATTTTCAGAGACAAAGGGTTTTCCCTATTTGTCTTAGTTTTGTTATGATTTTCACCTGCATTTCGGCGTCGAATCTCCACCACAATTTTTTTTGCAATTTCTTTATGTTTGGAATAAGTTGTAGAGACTCTTTGGGTTCTCTGTGTAGTTTTTACCTCTCCTTTTGTTGCAGAGACTCTTTGGGTTCTCTGTGTAGTTTTTACCTCTCCTTTTGTGAGAGTTTTTCATCTCTCTTTTGTGATAGCTTTTCATCTCTCCTTGGTGTGAGTTTTATTTGTATTGTTATGGCTTGGTTTTTTCAAGCTTGATCTCTTTTTTATTATTCAAAGTTTGCAATTTTAGTTGGGATGCCTATACCAGAGTTTCTTCGATCTTGCTTGATCGTTAGTGGAGACATACCTGATTTTCTTAATTTTGATATTAGACCGCTCCATTATTATAATGGCCTTTTTGTGGCTAGTGACTTTTTTAGCTGAATTATGAATGCAATCATAGAATTTCTCAACAACAAAAAAAAAGAAGACAAAAACTAACATAACATATACATACATTAAAAAAAAAATTAAGGTAACTGGAAAAAAAAAAAATTAAACATAAAAAAAAAAAAATTGAGCCCCCCATTGTGGAAAAGATATGTTTAAAGTTCAAAATATTCTATCGAAGCTCTAAATAAGGCTCCAAACGCCAATTTTTAGATCCCCAAATAAAGCCTAAGATTGAGAGTGCTCCTAGAACCCCCTAATGTCTTCTTGTTTATATTCCTTAAGCTTCATTAGGTTGTGAATTTTGTCCTTTTGGTCATCCTCATCTCTTATTTGGGTCTTTGGGATCTAAAAACCCTAAACCCTAAAGTATTATAACTAGTTAATGTCTTGTAATGCATGCTTTAACGGCATATTATTGAGGTTGAAAGAAGTATTATAACTACATTAAAGGTTTATAATGATTTTGGTAGCTGTGTTTGTGTATATAAACCTTCACGTTGATAAATGTAAATGTACACCAACGGAGGGTGTTAAGTCATCTCCAGCACTGGGTTAAACCCATAAATTAAACCCTTTCACACTCAAAAGTCATTTATATCAGTGGGCTAAACCTGCCATGTCACTAGACCAAACCCACTCAGTAGGCCAAAGAGGCCAAGTGTTGGGCCAAACTTGGCCTGATTCATGAATGGGCTATTTCAAGTTTGCTGACGTCAGCTAGCCATTATTATTATTATATATATATATTTTATACTTTTATAAAAAAAATTCTAAAAAATTCATAGATTTTTTTATATATAAATACTAACCTCATGTCTACATAATTTTTCACATTCTTTTCATCATTTTATCTAATTTATGACATTCTTTTCATTGTTCCTTTTAGATACTATACTTACTCTTTTCATCCTTCTACATAATTTTCCACAATTTTTTAATCCTTTACATATTATCTTTCTTCTTTTTTCATACAAAAATTGTCCCCTCTCATCTAAAATGTATTTTAAATAGGGTCTAAGTAGTACTTTAATTAAATTAATCAATATATTTAAAGAATATACTAAAAATTAATAAAATATTGAGAATGCTATGATTGAGTCCTGCGTTGCTGGAGACGGTAAAAATATAGCCCATTACTATTCTTTAAAAAAATTATAAATGGTGAGCTAAATTTTATGGGCGTGCTATGTTTAGTCATGCACTGATGGAGATGGCCTTAGTTGGATTGGCCCAGACTTTCGATTTGTTCCCAAGTGGTCCCTAGTTCAAACCCCATGATACCCGTGTATGAGAGTTCGCCTCCTCTAACTTTGTCAAAAATAAAATGAAGACGAATGTAAAAGTTAAGTATCAATATATGAAATTAGAGAGAAGTTGCTAATATTACAATATTGAAAACACAAAAACAGTCCAAAAATATCAGATATCGGGTTCTGTTTGCACTTACACAGAAGGACAGGGGCCTATCTCATGAATGCTAATTACATTTTGAGTGTGTTAGTGTTACTATTTCTACCATAACCCACATAAGATCTCTACTTACAATGCAAACCACTTGTTAGGAATTGTTGATCAAATACAATTGTCTCATATCGGAAAATTCCATATTAAGGCTTTTTGAGATAAAATTGCACATCTAGATGGTTAGATGCACTAGTACGATTTAGTATTTGCGCGACGAAAGTTTGCGCAACGAACAATATTTCGTCGCGCAAAAAATACTATTGCGACGAAAAAAAAATTCCGTCGCGCAAACAACAGAAAACTGGCGCGACAAACAGATTCGTCGCTCAAACAATCTATGCGCGACCTAAATTCATTTCGTCGCGCAAAGGTAATGGATAAAAACCCGGTTTATTTTGTTGGTGCCAAAATCTTGCGCGACGACAAAAATCGTCGCGCATGACAATATTGCGCGACAATTATAAACATTCGTCGCGTAAAGATGGACAGAAAATTGGCTCCTTTTTTTTGGCTGTAAAAAAACTTGCGCGACGAGAGTTTTCGTCTCAAAAGACAACTTAGCGCGACGAAAAAATGTACCGTCGCGTAAGAAAACGAGGGATACTTATTTGTGGCGCCAAAATGAAGGGTGGATATATTTTTTTTGCGCGACGGATTTATCTTCGTCGCGAAAAGTTTAATGCCGGTGCGATCTTGCGCGACGAATTTAACAATTTGCGCGACGGAATTTAAATCTTGCGTGACGAAAAATATAATTTGCGCGACGAAAGTTTGTGCGACGGATAATATTTTTCGTCGCGCAAAAAAGCAGATGACGGCACGTATTTGCGCGACGGAAATGTTGTTTTGTGCGACGAAAAAGTGCCCTTTTGCGACGGCATTTTGCGCGACGAATTCAGTGATTCGTCGCGCAAAGTCCTTCTTCTTCATATTAGTATCTGCCATTGCAGAGGCAGAATGCAGAAATTGCATTCTGCCTCTCTCTCACTCCCCCTGCCGCTGCTCTGCTGTGAATTCAGGACGTTCATTGGGTATGTATTTTTTGTCGTTAGTTTAAATGTATTAATGTAAATTCGTACTAATACTATTAATTTTGTTCTCGTTAGGGATATTTGTGATTAGTGATTAGTGGAGAACGATTGAGAAGGTATGTTATTGTAAAAGTTTGTTTGTTATGTTTGTAATTTTTTTGTGAAGTTATATGTTTATAATGTTGTGAAATTGTGCGTGACGTAGCACAATGTGTTGTGATGTACGAAGTTAATTGAAATTAACTTCGTACTTTTATTTTATGTTTAGTAACACGTAGTTTCCCGTTCGAGATTAGTTGGATTTCGTGCATGGATGCGTAAGGCATGGCTGCGGTCCAATTAATTCTTGAATTGTCCCATTACTTGGACAGTTTGGTAATGCATAGTGTTGTCACATAATCTTCGGCTACAGGATTAGGTTTCGATTGTGGAGATTTCGGTGTCATCTCGATACGTTCTTCGGGTGGTACGTAGGTATTTATACCTATGCCCACTTCAAGAACTGTGTCGAGATGCTGCCGAAATTAATCCACGTCGAAATCTAATCTCATGTAGCCGTAGGTTACGTGACAGGACTATGCATTCCTGAATGGGATAGGGCCCTTACCGGAGGCATAAGGTGACATTATAACTTCGTATGAAGTTGTTGTGATTGTTGTGTCGTGATTGTGGTTTCAGGAATTATGAGCAGAAGGTGGATACTGAACCCGAATAGATGCGCAGACGAATACTTGGATGGAATCGAGGATTTTATTGAGTTTGCACGTAGACACAACCCGGGTGCAACTAGAATCCGTTGTCCTTGTAGGAGGTGTAACAACACGTTGTGGGAGACAATTGAAAATGTTGGATTTCATTTAGTAAGGAATGGAATGATTGAAACATATAGCATTTGGAATCTTCACGGCGAACAAGTAGACCATGCTTCGTCTTCAAATGCCCCAAGAGTGGACAATGTTGAACCTATTGTGGATCCTAATGATCAAGTCATGGGTATTATACAGGATGCTTTTCCATTCGCATCGACCAACATCAATCGGGAAGGGGAAGATGACGTGCCTACACCAATAGACAGTGCGGAGTTTGAACAGTATGAAAAACTGTTAAAAAATGCCAACCAAGAGTTATACCCGGGGTGCAAAAGCTTTTCCGTTCTCATTGCCATTGTGGAGCTAATGCACGGAAAAATAAAGTATCGTATGTCGAACTTGTGTTTCGATTACTTTTTGGGGTTTTTCAAGAGAATGCTTCCGACGGACAATTGTTTGCCGAAAGACCATAAACATGCACAGAAGGTGTTGCATGGTCTTGGGTTGGGTTATGAAAAAATCCACGCTTGCAAAAACAATTGAGCATGAAACGTTGGATACATGCCCTATATGCAATGAGTCGAGGTTCAAAATGACATCCCAGAATAGAACGACTAAGATACCACAAAAAGTCATGCGTTATCTGCCCCTTAAACCTAGGTTGCAGCGATTGTATATGTCGACGCATACTGCCACAGACATGAGATGGCATAAGGAAAAACGGGTAGGCGATGATGTGATGCGGCATCCTGCAGATGGGGAGGCATGGAAAGAGTTCGATCGAACGTTCCCCGAGTTTGCTGCTGATCCCCGAAATGTTAGATTGGGACTTGCCGCTGACGGATTCAATCCGTATGGGGTTCTAAACCAACACCACAGCACTTGGCCGATTTTCGCATTCCCATATAATTTGCTGCCTTGGAAATGCATGAAAAAAGAATACATGATGATGACTGTTTTGATAACTGAGGATCCTGGCAGGTCAATTGATGTGTACTTAAGGCCGCTGGTTGATGAGCTGAAGGATTTATGGACAAACGGTGTTTGCACGTACGATAAATCAACTGGGAAGATGTTCACTTTGCGGGCAGCAGTTATGTGGACTGTGAATGATTTTCCGGCATATGCAATGGTTTCTGGGTGGAGCACAAAGGGTTATATGGCATGTCCTGTATGCAAGGAAGATGTAACTTCTGGTTGGCACGCGGGAAAAGTTTGTTACCTTGGTCATCGGAGATGGTTGCCATGGGACCACGAGTGGCGGAAAAAAGATAAAGAGATCGACGGGAACACAGAGCGTCGCCTCAGACCTAGAGAATGGTCCGGTGATGAGATCTTGGAACAGCTGAAACGTTTGGATTTTGCTCCGTTCGGGAAAACAGTTAGTCGGACTAGACCTTCTACCCATTTGAACTGGACGCACAAGCCTATGTTTTTTGAGCTCCCATATTGGTCGAAACTGAAATTGAGGCACAATCTAGATGTGATGCATGTTGAGAAAAATGTATTTGACACATTGGTGGGCACGATTCTAGATATCGAGGGCAAGACAAAGGACACAATCAAAGCTCGTCTTGATTTGGAAAGAATGGGCATACGAAGGGGTTTATGGATGAATAGGGACAGTGATAAAGCTAGAAGGGATCTTGCATTCTTTTCTATGAAACCGAATGACAAAAAAGAGTTTCTAAAGTTTGTATCGTCTGTCAAATTTTCCGATGGGTATGCTTCTAATATCGCACGTTGCGTGAATGTCGATGGGGGTAAATTTACTGGACTTAAGAGCCATGACTGCCATGTGTTTATGCAACGCCTACTTCCTGTGGGTATTCGACACCTACTGCCGGAAGATGTGGTGAAGCCAATCATCTTGTTATCCAGATTTTTTTCCCAACTGACGGCAAAAACATTGCGAAGGACAGACATGTTTTAGTTGCGCCATGACATTGTCCAAGTCCTATGCAAGTTTGAGATGATATTTCCTCCAGCTTTCTTCACAAGTATGATGCGCGTGATGGTTCACTTGCCAGAAGAGGCATTGCTTGCTGGTCCTGTCAACTATCGTTGGATGTATCCAATAGAAAGGTATATAATCCTTTTCGTTTGTGTATGCATCATTATCCCAGGCTTGCTAATTTGTATCATATCTTTTTATTTTGACAGGCTTCTCGGAGAGCTGAAAAAAAGTGTACGCAACAGGGCGAAGCCCGAAGGATCAATTATAGAGGCTTGGGTTCAATATGAGTCACTTACTTTCTGTGGAATGTATTTAAAAGATGTGGAGACGGCTTTCAATCGTCCTCAGCGTAATAACGACGGAGGTATGAGAAAGGAAAAACTTTCTGTTTTTGCCCAAAGCGCCCGGCCCTTTGGAGATCCTGGACGAGGGGAGTCGTTTTCTAGAAATGACATGGAAGTAGCGCATTGGTTCGTACTGAACAATTGTGATGAGATAATGGCATACTTAGATGAGCATAAAGAGATGATGAAGCGAGAACATCCATCACATTTAGTTGCCTAGAAACACCGTGAATTGTTTCCACAATGGTTTTTGGATTCTATAAGTTATAAGTGTTTTGTATTTGA
>NC_047652.1:12819868-12865922 GCF_902201215.1 Prunus dulcis
ACAGTTATTATTCATGTGTACGGCACTTTTAACCAATACGGTACTGTTTCATCATCAAGGAACTCTAGGTCCTTATTTACATGTCAAGGATCAAGGATCTTCAAGTCCGATCTCTTATTTACAAATATAGTACCGGAGAGACTGCCAGCTCTCATATCAATATCATCATCAAGGATCTTCAAGTCCTGATGTAATTGTATGATGAGGATCAAGGAACTTCTGGTCCTGATCTGCATACTGTAAAAAAACTCATCATACAGCACAATTAATCCATAAAATAAATTGCTGGTAAATAAATTACTGGTATGGACGATAAACCCGCACCATACTTTAAATAAATGTAAATGTGCGGTAAAATAAATTCATAAATTAAATAGCTTGCTGTATGGACGTTAATCCCGCACCATACCTTAAATAAAATTAAATGTGCGGTAAAGTAAATTCATAAAGTATGAGGGTTAATTCCACATCATACTTTAAGTAAAAGTAAACGTGCTTGTATGGGCACTAATTCTGCTCCATACATTTAAATAAAAATAAAGGCATGGACGATAAACCCGCGCCACCCTTTTAAATAGATACTGTTGTATGGGTAATAAACCTACACCATACAGTAAATAAATTGTATGGGTAATGAACCTACACCATACAATAAATAAAGTAACTGTGTGAATAAAACCGCCACTATATATATATATATATATATATACACATACACTTTATATAACGTGTTATATTATATTACCACCTTTCAATATTAATATTATAATTATATACATATATATATATATATATAAGATAACCATATATAAAAGTAAACAATAATTGAATGATAAGGATGTGTTCTGTGTATATGCATGCTCCCAATTGCATATGTTCTTTTCTTTTTGCCATTATAATATATTAAACCAAAAACAGCTTTCCAACATATCTTATCATATTAAATTGGTTTTGTGCATGTTTGAATTCAAGCCTCTGCTTTTCCAATGTCACCAGTACACCTGCACTAACCTTACTATGTATTAAATATTGTAAAGAAATAATAAAATAATGGAAAAGTTTAGAGACAAGGAGCTTATCCTTCCAGTTGGTTTGCTCGTATATCTCTCTAGCAGACCACAGCTCCTTCACTACTTTTCTTCCTTACATCAACATAATGGTTAGTAGTATAAATAATAGTGTAGCACAAAAATTATACCTGAGAGCTTCTCGTGCTGATAACGTGTTATAAAATGAACTGAAATATGTGGGAATATTTACCTACACGTAAAGTAGATGAGACACAGCATTTAACGAGGTTCGGCTATGCCTACGTCCTCGGAGAGCAGTAGCAGTAACTTTTCCACTATATAAAATAATAGGGCTACAACTTTAGTGTTTACAATATGTGTAGCTCACTGAATTTTCTCTCTTGGAGAATTTCTCTCTGCTCTCTTTCCTCTCCACTCACTCACCTTCTTTCTTCCTTCTCTTCCTCTTCTCTAAGCACCCTCTTCTACTAATGGAGGTATCTATTTATAGGCCAAAGACATTGGCTGTTCACTTCACAAGCATTTGGCTTCACTCGAATAATTGGCAGACAAGCATCATTAATATTCTTCAATCAATTGGGCAGTGGGGCTTGCCATTTTGGGATCCACATTGTTGACTTTACAACATTTTGAACAATTTGACCTTAAAAAAAATTGAAATTCCACAAATATAATTTTATTCCAAAAGAAAACACACTACATAAAAAAAACACACAAGATAATTGAAACACAAAAGGAGGATTGAAACAATTGTCAATCTCATTCACCATCTCAAAACCTCCTCCAAAAGTGATCGATCAAATCATGTCGGAGACTCTGATGCACATGTGGAGATCGAACTCTATTATGACGAATCATGTAATCAGAGAGAGTGTGCCTATCTTGGTGGTACTCGTATGTAATGCTTGGCTCCAGCTCATATTGTCTTGCTCTGGCCCTTCTAGATCGTTGTGGACACATCTCCTCATCATCATATTCCTCTTCAATATATTCGTACCCATCCTCCACAATCATGTTGTGCAAAATTACACATGTCATCATGATTGAGTGGAGGTTATCCTTGCACCACATACGTGCAGAGCCCCGAACAATAGCCCATCGAGCCTATAGTATTCCAAATACTCTTTCAACATCCTTCCTGTATGTTTCTTGCATTTGTGCAAAAAGCATCTTCTTTGGGTTATCAGGAGAAGAGATGGTCTTCACCAAAGTAGCCCAATGGGGGTACATCCCATCTGCCAAATAGTAGCCCAAATGGTATTGATTTCCATTGACAATATATTCAACATGAGGAGCCACTCCATGTACCACATCATTGAACAATAGAGAACGAGCTAAAATGTTGATATCATTTTTGCATCTAGCGGCTCCAAAAAAAGGCATGCCGTATCCATGTGTCGTACGAGGCCACGACCTCTAGCACAAAGTGGGTTTTTTGTTGTTGTTGTTGTGACCGGTAAACTGGCCTACCCAAGAAGATGGGAAGTTCTTCCATTCCCAGTGCATGCAGTCAAGACTTCCTAACATGCCTGGGAAGCCTCGACGGCTTACCTTGTGCAATAGCTTGTAAAGGTCAGCTGGATTTGGAGACCTGAGGTACTATTACACGGCTTCAACAGCACAACAAAACTTATGGAGGGATTCAAGAACTGTGCTTTCACTCAATCTACAATACTCGTCGGTCGCATCAGCCGAGCATCCCCATGCGAGCATACAAAAGATAGCGGTTAACTTTTGCTCAAGGATAGCCCTTGCCGACTGAGCCTGTCTTTTTTCTGGCGAAAGTATGGCTCTTGGTTGACAACATCATTCAAGATGCAGTAAAACAACTCCTTTCGCATTCGGAACCGTCTACGAAAGTCCATAGTATTAAAATGTGGCCTTTCAAAGAAGTAGTTGGACATGACATTGCGATGGCGATCTTCCCTCTCACAGTTCTTGTACTCATGACCGACTAATAACCCACCATGTTTGGTGGCTTCATTCTCCAATGAAGTGTGGTGGACAATGGCTTGTATCAATCTCTAATGATGTTCCTCATCATCTAAATCATCATCAAACATAAAGGAAAAGATGGCCTTGCCACGGTTATACATTGAAAGCTTGAAATGGTATGAAAAGTATGAGAATGAAGAAGATGATGTGCTTGAAATGATATCAAAAGTATGAGACTGAAAGGAGATTGATGAAATTGACAAAGGAAAAATAAATTGAAAAATAGAAAAAATATTTTTGGTAGATTAATTGAGAAATGGGTGAGTATTTATAGAGTTTGGAGTGAGTTTTGAGGTTAGATCTAATTTAGATTAATTTAAAATATTATTTTGACCGTTGGATTTAAATTTCAGCCGTAGGATCTTTTTATTTACCATTAAAATAGCTTATATTTAATTTAGATCGTTGATTTAAGTTAATATTAGAATTTTTATTTGAAATAAACGAAATTTGAATTGCAATAGCAACATAATCTGGAGCCTACACGCGGCAACTTGCTGTGACAGCAGCATACAAAAGTAGCAGCACGGGCCCCAATCTGGCTATGCCAGCTGTAGGTGGCCCTTACTGAAAAATTTTTGGTCCAGGCAATACTTGGACTGCTATTTGGGTCCAAATTTGGGTTTTCCCAAATTTTGACACCTTCATTTTCTTGGGTTGGGAGAAATTTTGGGCTATAATTTGGAATATTTTGGGTTTAGCCTCATGGGTTGGAGATGGCCTTAGAAAGAAACTCTCTCGGCCTTAGAAAGAAACTCTCTCTCTCTCTCTCTCTCTCTCTCTCTCTCTCTCTCTCTCTCTCTCTCTCTGAGGAATGCATGAAGGTGACCAAGAATTAGTTTTCAGATTTATCAATGGAACTACATGTAAACTTATGAAGACCTTGTTAGAAAATTATAATATATATATATATATTTAATTTTTTAATAATTGAATAGAAATTAAATTATAGGACCCGTGACTTTAAGTACATGACTTTTTTGGATTGGTATGTATCCGTTGAGAATAGTCACGTTCTTAACTGAGGAAAAATAAAATATTATTTATTTTGTTTGTGAATAAAATAATAATACTTTATGTGAAAAGTTGCATTGTTTCATAGAAATTGAAACATTGAACTTTTTGGTTTAAGTTGCATTGTTTCATAATAATTGAAACATTGCACTTCTTGGCTTATGGTTGCAACATGAAAAGACACATTTGTTGATATTTTTCAATCACATCTTTTCTGAACAGATGCCTTATTGCCTATAAATAGAGAAGGTCCTACAACATTTCATTCATCCAATTGTCATCCAACAATAGTAGTCTTTAGAGCATTCATAGCATTATATTTTTTAGAAATATAGTGAAGTTTTATTTTCGAAATTCTGTAAATATTTAAATTATCCCTTTTATTTTACCAACAATCTTAAGATGAAATTATTATAGTTTAGTTGCTATATTTGAACTATAACATAAACTTAGTTCTTACTTAAACTAGTGGGAACAATTGCTGTATGTTAATGTTAAATATTTCTTTGAGTTTGGGTTTCCTTTGAGAAGAGGAAACGAAAGCTGGTTAGTATCTTTCCTTGAATACCCGTAGTCAGGGAAGCAAATAAATATGTTTGCGTTTTCTTTGTGTTTTAACATTAAATTTTGTTATCAATTACTTAACCTATAAGTTTTACATATGCATTAAGATGAAAAGGTGCAGAACAGTTTGCATCCGTAGTCTGCATCCGTGTTGGGAATATATTATATATGTATATTGGCATCACTGATTTTGAATCTGATGCATATAACAATTTTAGTGCATCTTTGACTTGAGATTAAATTAGTTGCTTATATCGAATGCCTAGTTTAATTTTAACTACATCTTTTGAATGAATAAATTGTCGCTTATAGTACTCTATTTTTAAGTCGTTTCAGATTGTTACACAAAACCAGATTTTAGGTTGGGTCGATGTTTGTTAGAAAATTTGATACTTAGATATTAAGTTTTCTAAATCAATGGAAAGTGGACATATACAGACCCATTTGGATGTCCATCTATTTGGTTGGATTCTTTGAAGTTAGGTGGTGTGATTGTCGCATTTTCAAACCAACATCTTCTAGGACGCATTTTCATGCTGCAGTCCAATAGAATTGATATGCGGGAAAATGTACAAACTCATATGCTCTCTATTACGAGACGTATCAATTGGTTTACAGTTCAGAAATTTACGAAAATTTTGTTTTGTAAATTGTGTGGGACTTTGTTTCTCTATATGAGAAATGAGAAAGCATGTAGCACTATGTTGACAATCGTAAAGTCATGCCAGCAGCCGTGTTGGTCATGGTTAGTAACCAGTCAAAGTATTTCAAGTGAGGCACTTGGTATGAAAACTTTATGGCTTCAAAGGGGGAAAGCTAATTAGTAGTTCTATTACAAAGAGCCTAAGAAGTAAAGATATTTTAAGAATTGTACTACTATAGAATGAGATACATATGAACAAAGGGTACCAAAGCGTTACCCTATTTATAAAGTGATGTGACATTATAAAGGAAAATTAGTTTTATAATGATTTGCTTTAATCAATTAATGAGGGTATGGCAACTAGAACATGTTAATTATGTTATAAACATGGTTCTATTACTAATGCAACATTAAATTGATTTAAAGGAATTTATAAACTAATACTTTAAAACTATTATCTCGTTCTTTAAGGAAAAAAGTAAAAGTTTTTCTACTTCTTAGGCATATGGAAAAAAAAAAAGATTAACATATTGCTTAAATACCTTCCACAATTATGTGAAAATTGTGGGGGTGATGGACATGAAGGAAAATTTGAAATCTTATTTTCTGGCAGAGAAAATTAAAGTTTTCTAGATTGGTTCATAAGTACCACGTTTTTGTAGAGAGAAGCTTTTATACAAGGTATGAGAAGGTTAGAGAATTTCCTATAAGTACCTCAAATGTGGGGGTGTCTAACTGAGTATTAGAAGGTTACTGATCAGTTGGCACAATTAATAAGTTTTAACAAAATAAGTTAAACGCTCAACGTAGTACAACTACTCTTGAATGGAAGTTATTTTCATATAGAAATTATGAAGGCAATATATCGCAAAAATAGTCAACCTAGTGGATCCAATATTTAACTGTCTGACTAGAGAGTTAGTTGATCATCGAGGGGAATGGGGCTAAAGCATATATCTTAGTAGTTGCAATTATGGACATCCAACCTAGCTGAATGGAGATCCCAAGACCTAGGTTCAAAAGGACAACTAAGTTGTATGTGACTAAAGTGCGAACATTGTGGGGAATCCATCCCCTGCCCTTCCTATGACGATACAATGCTCCATGAATCGTGTATGGTTAAGTTAAGCTTTTAATGATTCATGTGACTTGGAAAACCAAGTGGAGTATAGCAGGATACTCTTTATAGGAAGTCACCTATATTAGTACGAAATAAGGTTGTTTCTATGAGAATTGCAAGGCTGAATTCTCTAAAGTACTAATGAACACCATGAGGGGTCCATGGCCGAAAGGAAACAACCTAGAACCAAATGTGTATGAAAAGGTATTATGTGAGTAATATTGTTTCAATTTACACCACAACTGAACAGTTCAAGACATCATGTTCACTTATTAGCTAGTAATCTGATTTTACTTCACTATGGAAGGTTCAAGGCCAAAAGCTACCTATCTTGATGAGGTGCCTTTTCCACCGAATTCTCTCAAGTGTTTGCATTGTACATTTGCATTAACTAATTTCCATTCATGTGGGGAATTGTTAGAAAATTATAATATATATTTAATTTTTTAATAGTTGAATGGAAATTAAATTATAGGACCCATGACTTTAAGTACATGACTTTTATGAATTGGTATGTATCCATTGGGAATAGTCATGTTCTTAACTGAGGAAAAATAAAATATTATTTATTTTGTTTATGAATAAAATAATAATACTTTATGTGAAAAGTTGCATTGTTTCATAGAAATTGAAACATTGCATAAGTTGCATTGTTTCATATGTGAAAAGTTGCATTGTTTCATAGAAATTGAAACATTGCACTTTTTGGTTTAAGTTGCATTGTTTCATAATAATTGAAACATTGCACTTCTTAGCTTATGGTTACAACATGAAAAGACACATTTGTTGATATTTTTCAATCACATCTTTTCTGAATAGAGGCCTTGTTGCCTATAAATAGAGAAGGTCCTACAACATTTCATTCATCCAGTTGTCATCCAACAATAGTAGTCTTTAGAGCATTCATAGCATTATATTTTTTTAGAAATATAGTGAGTTAGTAAGAGAGAATTCATACACAAGTTATTGAGTCCGCTTTTCTTGGGGATTGTAGTGCGACTTTAACAAGAAGTCGATCGTTGTATTCGGAGAGACGTTTGCCAAGCAAATCCTAAAAGCACCTGTGAGGAGGCAATTTCGTCTTAAGGAGATAAAACCAAGTTCTAGACTATCATCTCTAAAGTATTCTTAACATTTACCTTGTCGTTATTTTCTTGTATTTATTTGAAATTTATAGTGAAGTTCTATTTTCGAAATTCTATAAATATAGCAATTATCCCTTTTATTTTTCCAGCAGACTTGACTTGATATTCAGTTGGGCAATGCTACATGGACTATTGTACACCACTTTTATGACATTGTATAGTTTATTAGTTTACAATGTGATCCATACAAATGGTCTAAGCAATTTTTTTTTTTTTTTTCTACTTTGTTGTATTATCTTTTTCCACTAGCTACCCAGAGTATCTCATGGGATGTGATTACTTACACCTGAGATGAGTGCACCATGTGCCTTGTAATTTGTAAGTATAAGGAGTGTATAATTAAATAGTTTTATTTAAGCTGAATGTGTTTTTAATTAGACATGATAGTTAAGCTTGATATTCAATTTTCATTCATACTTATAGTTAAGCTTGATATTAATTTTTCATTCATACTTTCACAACTTAAACTTTTGAGGTTAATGATAATTGCGCAAGAAGAATAGTCAAAAGATAATTGCGTGAGAAGAAAAGTGGATAAAACCTATTATGAATAGCAATGCATCCTCCTTACTCCTCATTATAGCCTCCCCATTACACTTTCACTTTCGGTATATTATGCTAGTGAAAGAGAAATTTGTGGGCCTAGTTAAAACTTTGCCAGATTCATGTTGCCTACAAAGTCAACTTGCTTCTAGTACCATAATCTCATGGGGGTCAATTTAATTGTAAGAATTTACTTATGCTCCACTTGCAGGGTCTGCAACCACGCTGGAGCATCTCAGAGCTTTGCATGAGATTTCAAGTTTTAGCTTTTGACATAGTCATTGACTTAAATGGCTCAGTTTAAGGGAATTAATATTTTTTTATGGGGTTTCAAACCCACAACCACAAAAGCACATCAATGAACAAGAGTGAGGACGTTATTCATAAATAATATATATTTTTTTTTAAATGTATACTCTCGAATCTTGAAGCGAACCAAAAAATAAAAGCCAACCGAGTCAGCTTAATTTCAAATTTGTCATCAAAACTTTGCACATTCAGGTGCATTTCAAATCTTAAAAGAAGAAAATCTTGCACAAGAAATAAATCAACCTGGACAAAAAGAAAGTTTGGATTGCTCTGCAAATCAGTTTGAGGTTCGGGTTTACACTTGTGGAAATTCACATCAATTTCTTTAAATCACCTTTAAGCCTTTGTTATGATACACCAGTACAAACTTTCCTATACAAGAACTATCACAAGGTGTAACCCAGAATCAAAAGGGTTGAAAGAATGCAGTATTCTGTGAAACTAACTACTCATCAATGGAGAGACTGAAAAGAATAAGTGATAGCTGAAGCTTCCTGTCGCAACGAGATGACTAGGCTAAAAAATCGTTTGAACCTGAAAATAACAGAACACATAAGTATTAGAGATAATATTATTAGGGATCTAATAGTTACAAGTTTCATTTCATGATTTCTATAAGCCTATAACCAAGAATAAAGCTAATAAAACTTGAAAGCTTTCCTAAAGCAAACCCCAAATTTTTTTAAAACCAAATATTTTCTAATAAAGGGAATGTCAAAGCAATTTAAGCAAAGTATTACACAAAAAAGAGGGACAATTATTACTGTGCTTTTTAGCACACCTTATTAACAGTTTGAGGGCATCTGCTTCGCTAATAAATAAAAGCATGACCATTTCCAAATCAGAGAACATAGTAAATCCTTGAATGATAATTCCCATGTGGATATATTTCACTATGTTTCCAGAAGGGAGGAGGTTCTAGGTACATTATCTACAAAAACAAATATATATTCTTCCCCTTACGAATGTTCCTTTGAAGTTGCACAGGGTTGGAATACTATTGCACAATTTGAGGCCCAAGGGTATATATGTTGCTAACAAATAAAAGAATAATCATTTCCAAATCTGAGAGCGGAGCAAATCCTTGAATGATTCAAGAAAATATAAAATTAAATCCTTGAATGATAAATCTCATGTCTACAAATTTCACTAAATTTCTTGATAGGAGGAGGCTCTAGGCACATCATCTACAGGGAGGAATATATCGTACATAGTATTAAGGTGACCACAATTGGTTCATGGAAATAATATTTTTAGCTTTACTTTCACAATTGACAATTATAATGGTTCCACAATTGGTTCATGGAAATGCTCTCAAAACATTCAAGCAAAATCAACTCTTCCAAATACAATGATTCGGAAACTAACCATGATCATTAGTTAAGCAGAGTAATCTTTTTCAGATAAAATTGGATAACAAATTCCAGATATTCTTCTAAAACAGAGTGAAGCAGCAGATAGTACCTCAGGATAAAATGACGAGCCCTAGGTACACCGACGCAGAAAGAAAGATAAATGATATCAGTCCCCTGCGTATAGAGATTATTAGGTTATGCAAGAAAAACTTCAAGATTTAATCATTAGTACGACTCTCTGAACAATACAGCTAACCACATCTCTGAACAAAGCTCACCATATCACTCCCCATCCAACCCCATTACAGGGGCAGGGACAAACTTCTGCAAACTTCTCAGCATCACTGGAGTTGACTCTTCTAGATATCAAATCATCATAAATATCTGTGAAAATAATCACAAATTAAAACATCTGTAATTTGGAAGTTCAGAATAGGTAATTTCTATGTTAAGGACCATTGAGGATACCGTAAACTGAAAACAAACTGTTCATCACACCTGCAATTTCAAATGGAAAAATAAGCAACTTTTCATTTCCAAAACAAGTTCATCTCAGAAAGTAAAGGCTTGAAAAGATAAGAATGTACCAATAAAGAGAATAACGTAGCGAAGAATACGGACTTTTGTTGTTTCTTGCAGAACCCAAATTATAGCAAGGAATACAATGAATCCTGAAAACAATAATCAATCATGTATGGAAGAATGTGGATAGTATAAAAACCAATACGTATTAAACAAATGTGAAAGTACTCACCCATACAAAGTCCTCGAAGTGTCCACTGTATAAAACAATAGAATTTAGAACGCAAGAATGAGGAAATTAATATCCAGAAAGCTCTAACTATGAAAATGGAGCTAAAACATAATTGTCTGCATATGCTTATTAAATGCGAATAGGAATATGCATTCATAACTCTCTTACATTTTTTGCCACAAAAAGCACAACAAGCAGAGCAACACCCAAACAACCAGCAGCAATTCGAGCAGTTAGGAGATTTGTGGAAGCAAGTATCAAAGCCATTCCCCAAAATGATGAACCTAGATCTGGATGCAGAAAGCACTTTAGACCAGGTATACCATTGAAAATCAGATTACATTAAATTGAATATGACAGAGTGGAAAGAGTTTAAAGAACGCAAAAATATTTAGTTTAACAGAAAAGACAACTGTAATTAGGACCCAAAAAAAAAATTTGAATTCAAAGCCTGCATGGTTTTCATATAACACCAGCATGCATGAAATAAAAAAAACCATGAGAACTTCTAAAGTGTCCTATTTTAGCATCAGAAGCCACGTATGTGCCAACACAGACTATTTGGCCCCTATCATATACTCAGACACATCTTAGACATGCACTGAAGATGAAGTATAACAAATTGAGGAGAAAACTTAGCTTGTGCACATCAAATGCAAGTGAGATAAATTGAGAAACTTAATATGGTTAACTATGTATGCACATATCCAGTAAGACAATCATATCATGCAAAACACCCAAAATTGCTTTTCGAAGTCAATGCCAAATGCCAATAAATAATGTCACATAACGAAGGACAAAAATAAGGATCCACTGAAACGAAAAATAAAGATAAGGGACAAAAGTGTATTACATCCTGCAGGTAAGATCAAACAATATATACCGCCACGTGTTTGTGTGACCCCACCCTCATTTGCGTGAACCTGGATACCTTCCACCTGAAAATGAATTAAAATTAGAAATCCATGATTGAGGAAGCTACTTACCTAGAAACTAAAGAAGTTTAACGAACTGGCATGTGTTAGCCGGCCTAATGTAAGTCAGCCTTCAAAACCGAAACACTTGGTACAATGTGCTTACATTCATCATTGATAAGCTTCAATCATTCTAAATTTGGAACATTTAGGAAAATTATGTGATCCCAAGATTACATAACATTTACAAAAAAGAATAAAATAAGAACAACGATAATAATGAGAAAGTTAATAATTATGATGATAACAATAATAACAATAAAAATGATAATAGTATTAGAAATAATAACAATAAAAATGATAATATTATTAGAAATAATTATAACATCTTATCGAAGATATGCAACTGTTCAACTACCAACAAGCTTTGAAAGTGAAAAGTTACAGTTGGACTTTCCCAAGTGTAGAGTAGCATAAAATGTATCATCCTCATCTATAATTTAGAGCAGCTAATTTTCCGTTTGACTATTTAAGCTAGCCCTATCTGACATTTAAACTAAGGTCATATACTATAAAAAAAATTGCTAAGCCCCTGACCAAAACCGAATGGACCAAAGCAAAGCAAGTTCTAGTCCTTCTTTACCGAAAGCTTCCATGTTACGCGGCCTATAAGCTTGTGTAGAAAAGTAAAATGTGAGTGTTGATCTAACTTCTAAACTGAATATTGTTAGGCAAGTGGGGAACAACATTGCCGGCTAAGGTTTCTTTCAATGCCTCAATCAATCAGAACTCGGTGTAAACTCAAACTCGTGTAAAAAGAGAGGTGCATTCTCACACAACAAGCAAACAACTTTGAAAATAAAAGACCAAGTTTTGATCAACTGAAATATAGATATCTATACAAGAAAGTAACCATTGTTTCCTCTATGCCATCTGATCACATCATTTAAGCACCAAAGATAACAGAAAACAAAAAATAACTTCTTCTTACCTTGCCACATGTGAGTATGCAAGCAATTGCATGGCTTGCTTCATGCAAGAACACCGTGATGAGCTTAAAAGGTGTGAGTATTATTGTCCTCCACAGCTTTAACAACCAAAACAAACTTCTAGATCAAAAGGTCAACTTGATCAAGTAAATGCTAAACCATTAATGAGATTGATTAAAAACTTTATAAAAAAAGGATTTTAAAAAGCTGCAATTTGACCTGCAAGATACATATATAGGTAAACTAAAGCTAGGCAACATAACAAGGCCCTCCCCAAATCATGTACCATTAACCAAATAAGGTATTCTTTACTACTCTTCTATATTCATATCCTTGACCCATATTCATTAAATCACCACGAACTTTTCAAGTGCAATGTCAATAGTCCTATCAACCAGAGTAACTAGTTACACATGACCAAACCATCTTGGTTGCATGTTTTCATCTTCCCTCATTGCTAATCCCTCCTTTTTACATGTTGGTTCTAAGATGAAGTTGAAACTTTTGCATTCTTGTTTGACATTAAAAGGAAAAAAATGAGAAAAGTTTCTCAAAATGATAATTTCCAAATAGACATTTGGTTTGTGGAGAAAATAAAAACTTGGGATAGCCTCACACACGAAAACGTATAAAATGTTAAATACATTACCTTAAAACTAATAAAGTTTTATTTTGGTAGCTATTAACCCGCTTCCTAAATTCTAATCTACCACATAGCCTCATTGTGTATTTAGCTAATTAGCATAACTTCCCCACAACAATCAACTACCAAGAAAACACCATTAAAATCAACTAGAAACTTCTATTTAAAACCTTGAAGAAGAAGTACAAGAATTATAATATCTTGGGCCTCAGATTTTCCCTTATTTAAACCCAATGGAACCATCTGGTCAACAACTCGACTCAACCCGCTTAAGCTTCAAGAAAGCAGAACAAATACATCAGAGAGACCACTCTTAAATTTATTATCTTTTTTTTTTCTCGGGAAACAAACAGAGTCAAATAGTTTCTAATGAAAGCAAAAAGGCCAAAGTTGACATACCGCGAGGATCACAACGGTGAAGACTCCAATAGTCGCTAAGAATACGACCTGGTCATGCTTGCAACAACTCTTCAGCTCCCAATTGGGCATTGTTTATACTCTTTTTGCTACAGAAAAAGCTTAACTCCAAGACTTCTAAGGTACCCAGAAATCTCAGATAAGCGTTGGCTCGGAGAAGTTGGGTGGAGGAGAAATTGCAGGAAGGACAGAGAGTCGTTGTTCTTTTGTCTCTCCTTTTTCTTTTTTCTTTTGGTCAATTATTTTGATATTAACAATTCGTAATTTTCTCACCAGTTTAACGTAGAGCGAGACAGTACATCAGTTTTAACATTTTATTATTTAATATTTTCTTTGTTCTTGTATTTTAAAGTTGTTCTTTGGAGGAAGACTGAGTCATGATTGGCTTGACTTTGCTCTTTCTTTACTTGTCGCGTTTGGTTGTCATTGATGTGTGTTTGTTAGTTAAGAAATAGAATTCTTAATAACTAAGAATTAGAATTTTGATTGAAAATTGAATTTCACTTACGGAGAATTCATGTATTTAATTTATATTAATGAATTAAAAAGTAAGTGAGACCCACACAAAATTAGGAATTGAATTCATTATTTTGGAGGAATTCATTTCTTAGGTGGAAGATGGTATTCTAATTCCTAAAGAACTAACTCATTGATAATTCATCTTTTTTTATCTATTATATATCCTTACACAATTTTCAAATTTTCAAATTTACCATCTACTTTAACTCAACAACAATAACATTTTAGTAATTAATACCACTCATACCCCAATTCCATATGATCTAGTAAACAACTTCAATAAGAATCCGTAATCTAATTATCCTAAATCTAACTCCTCCTCAATTCAAGTCCTCCTATAATCTAATTACAAATTAATAAACATGAAGTTATAAAACAACACCTTCTCTTTTCATCTTACAACTGCAAATAATTAGAGAATGATAGGACTTCCTTGCTCGTTGTTGAAAAAAAGGGACTGACTTGCAGGCTACGGGTGAGCAGATTCTAATTTCTTTTTTTTCTTTTTTTTGGTTCGAGAGGAGATTCTAATATCAATATGGGATTATCAGGTAGAAGAATAGGGCTAGGTTTGCATGTTTTGAAATATAAAAAAAAGGCACAGCACAGTTTGTTGCTTAAGACAAAACTACCGCTGTACCGCACAACAAAATCGAAGAAGGGGTTTGCTCCTCACATGATGTGTTCCAGCTTAAATGACAAAGAAAGCCCAACAAATTATACAACGTCGCTTCATAGAGAAAACTAGGGTTGGGCACTTTTTATGAAAAATTTAAAAAATATTGGACCAAACTTGTCCGATTCACGGTTCCACAATTACAAACCGCTGATTTAGATCGAACACACACCCAAGGAGACTTGAACACCAAACCTCAAGGTTGCAAAGAAGGTCAGATAGCACTAGAGTAGTTAGTCTTCTTGTGTAATATATGTATAAGCATGTTATTTATTCACTCTCCATTCGAATTTTAAAAAAAAGGGTTATAAGCACCAACAGGGTCTAGCCGAGTGGAAAAGAGTCATGACTTGCAGATTAAAAATCTCCGTTTTAAATTTCACGACATCATAGTTGTATGTGTATTTGAGAAATCCCTCCTCTCTAGTTTAGATTATCACTTATTTTAAAAATAAATATTATAAGCATGTTAGGGTAACCCTAACACCCTGACATGTCTCCCTCTTTTCTTTTTTCTTCCCAATTGTTTCTCTCTCTTTTTACTTCTTCTTCTTCTCCACCTCTCTTCATCTTAATTTATTTTATGCTCTATCCTTTTCCGTCCATTTTTCTCTTTGCTTTTTTTGTTGAAAATTTTCTCTATGCTTCTCTCTCCTTTTCCTCTTCTTCTCTGTCTTCTCATTCTCCTCTTTTTTCCCCTCTGCTCGCATAGTCTTCGTCGTGGTCTACAATTTGTTGTATGCATCTTGTGACTGATTAGCCTTCAGTGGTCAATAACTCTCCAATGGCACGATTACTTAATCGTGCCCAGCCCTAGTATCATGGGCGATTTCTCTCATTTTGTGTTACTTGAAATGTTATTCATGGGAAGGCACTCACCAAATCCCCTTTTATTTTCAAGATTTTTCTAATTATGAATTTATTCTTAACAATTAATATAGATGGGAAATTGAGTCACTACATCCAACTTTTGATTAATCTTTATGCATAGGCAATAAATGTTTCCGGCAAAGGGGATTTATGAAGCTAACTTGGATCGTTTATTGACACAATTATGTAAACTATATCGAACCGCACTGGTTGGAAAATTTGATCTTGCATATAATTTATATGGGCTAGTGCAAGCCTCAGTTTGCAATAGTTGTACAAGGATTGTCTCTTAAAATACTCAGATGCCTATTTCTTACATGAAATTGACACAACTAATGGAATTATTATGACAAATACAAAGTTCATTGATGCTCCCTTGTTTGATAAAAAAGTTCATGAGTTGTTATACAAATTATGTTTTCAAGCATTTAGTCGATTGTTGTATGCTTACGGGAACTTCATGTTTGGGGTATCGAGCACGGATTTAGTTTATGGTGCAGCTCAATACACTTGGGATCTTTATGACTTGCATTGCAAGGAATGAGAGGTGGCCGTGCTTATTATGGAAGTTGTTATATTAGATACGAAATTCACCCATTTATTTATGATATGTAAATTGTAATAACATGATATAAAAAATTTATAAAATTTTAAAAAAAGTATAGAAATACTATTAAAGTCAATAAGCATACCACAAGTCCTCTAGAGTTCAATATCAAGTAACACAACTATAAAGTACTGCAAATCGACGCACTCTCCAGTACATATTCAGAACATAGATAATGCAAAATGCTCAATGTCTTCTTCAAATGTCAAAGCATCAAACAAAAGAAATTTGAGGAGTTTAACCATACAGCACCTTCCACTTTGCTTTTCCCTCTGTGTCCGAAGAAGAAACCTCATCAATGAAAGATGCAGCAAGCTCAGTAAACATGATTTCACATGCTTCCAGATGCGAGCGGCCAAGAGTCATTGCGGCTGCATGCTAAATTTAGAGACGAAATTTAGTCTAACCAGTTGAAAAAATCAAGAAGCATGGAATAGTTATCAAAGAAAAAGATTATAAGTTCTCTAATTAGAGCAAACCCTTACAGACCTCAAACTAGTAGTAACATAATAGCATCCTACAGTATGGATTTAGAACTGACCCCAGATTCTGACACCCCACGACAAATTTATTGTACTCACAGAAACAAGAAAAAGAGAATAGAGAAGGGTTATACTGAAATTAAACAAACCTCTAACAGTACTTACTATATGTGCCTCAGATCAAGATTTTAGAGACGGACAAAATTAGATGGTAAAGATCTTGGGTTGCAACTATACTACCAGCTTCTCTATTATTTGGCGGACGAACATACAAACATTGCACACATAAGCCACTGATCCAATTTGTTGTCTGCATCTTGTGACTCATTAGTCTTCCCACCCAACTCAACAGATGTGATATGAGCCAAACGTTGCATAACCTCTGCCCTACAAATAAAGATTGTGTTGCGATAAGATCGTGGAATTTCAGTCTTGAAATTTGGGTTGACCGAGAAATACTGATCCTAATAAAGCATGTAAAAGATAAGAGCAATATAGCCATACAAGCAAAATCATGTTCCCAGCACAAGTGCACCCAAATCTTGCCTAACAAAAACATTTAACGTGTATGCGCAACCTAAGATTATTATTATTTTTTTTCCGCAAACTCTACATATTAGTAATCCCTTCTTTAGTTGAGCCACTCTTAAATACAATAAGTTCAAACTCAGAAGAGCACACCAATACTGGAAAGGAACATACATCTTTTTTTGAAATCAAAAGAAACATGTGTTAAAATAACTATACGTAAACAACAATATACTTACTTTGCCTCATGGCCAGATCTTGGGCAAAGTTCAGCTGCGTATTTGACAAGCACACTAAGACAACAAGCCCACCTGTTCTTATCAAGGCTCTCAAATATTACAGATTGAAGTGTCACGTCAGGAGGGGTTGCATCAGATTCTCGTCCAAAATCAAATGGACGCCAGAATCCCAATAGCAGCTCTGCATGATGTCATCCCTGAAACATTAGAAAAAGATCCATGAATGAAACACAATAAGATACACATTTGCAACATTGCAACTCAAATGAAAAGCAGGACAGGGGGAGTGAATAGAGAATGGTTAAACATATGAAGATAACACACTTCATGCTCTTTCAAGACATCGATTATAATATTGGTTCAGGTTTATATTTTTGGCATATGAAGACTCAAATGAAGATCAGTTGAAAACTTCAGCTACTTGAAGTTGACATGACAATGGCAAGCAAAGAACGGAGACCAATAACCTTTGCTTCACTAGTACCATCTTGCTTCAGCAATTTGAGTATCATATGGTTCATGGCAAAATCAAGGTCACACAGACCTCCACAAGTTTATCATGTTGGACGCCCTGAGTAAGCATTCCTTTCTTCAGAACTGTCAAGAGTTGTGAGGTTACACTGTCAAGTAGTCTCATGGACAATTAGGTGGCTGATCCTCTGTGTGGACTCTCAAGTAAAAGCTCAAACTCGGTGAAGACAGTCCAAGGCCATGAAACGATGGGTCTTGTCCTAAATGAATAAACCACATAATATCATACAACTTACAAATGAATGAAAGACCATAAGGATAGGCTCCCACCCCTCAACAAATTAACATGATATGACAACATGATTGGACCAGGGACACAACAACCAATTAAACAAATGCACACTTTATTGTCCTCTACGCAAATTTGTTCTTGGACTCACTCTAAGAAGCTTGTACCAAGTGAGAGCTTAAGTTGTTGATGAAAACTGCACCATCACCAAGACATAGAAGAAGAGTTACCAAAGGGTAACCAACCTGACACAAAAATTGCCAGCATGAAATTAAATGAAAAATATAAACATGCTAGGGGAGGATGTAATAGACAGCACTAGCTTGATAGAAAAAATCAGGGAAAAAAACAGTTGATCTGACAATGTAAAAGGAAATAAAACACCAAACACCACCCACACCATCCAAAAGAAAACATTTAAAAGCCAACTTCAAGGGAAACATTACAACCACAGAATATGAGAAGAACCCTTTTGGGAGAAAAACCTGTAATTCTAGCATATAATCAGAGTGAAAATCCAAATACCAAAAGATGCCTCTGTAACTGTGGCACATGAATTTATCATGCACCAACGGCCCCATTAGTGGCAAGCACAAGAGATTCGAAAATGAGAATATTCACAAAATAAACAAGACAATTCCAGGACCACCATGATGATTTGTAAAGGTAAAAAAATCTATTTATCGCTGTAAAAGGTATCAAATTATTAGGAGTGGAGGATAATGATAGCAAATTCCATCAATTCCAAATATGATAACCTGATATTCAGTCACCCGATGGGAGATAAGGTAACTATGCTCATATGAAGGAGATTAAATTAAGAACTATTTTGCGGATTGGACTTGCAACAATTGGTCATTCTTGTGAACATGTTGTTTGACTTGTTTTCCAACTCATTCATATTCATTTCCCAGCTCATTCCGTATTCTGAATTCTAACAAGAAAAATGGATTTTAAACTACTCATTATGCATACTAATTTTGAGCTTATCTTCAAGCTCCTGTTCTTCCATCTCCTCATCAAGCAGGGCTTCAATTTCCGGCCTATATCCAACTCTCATCATCTCAGCAACTAGCAAATCGAGCTTCTCATACACCTCGTTACATCTTGGATGAGCCTTGTCCCCAACCAGGAATGCATGTAACTCATCTTTCACCTCAATCCAGCTGCAACCAGGCTCTTTCTTCAATTTGCTACGCTTCATTGTTTTCCTCATCTTCGAGACCTCACCCCACATTCCAGCTTCAGCATATATATTTGATAGTAGAACATAGGTAGAAGAATCTTGAGGATCCAGTTGCAAAATAGAGCTGGCTGCTTTTTCAGCCACTTCTACATTTCCATGGAGCTTGCAAATGCTAAGCAGCGTCCTCCATATAATGTCGTCAGCTTCGAAAGGCATATCTTGAATAAGCCTCAGGGCCTCATGAACTTGACCTGACCTCCCTATGATATCCACCATACACGAGTAATGCTCCAATTGAGGGTGTAAACCATAGTCATTACGCATTATGCGGAAATAATGTAACCCCTTTTCAACTTGTCCTATATGTCCACAGGCTCGGAGTATTGAAACAAAAGTGGAGTGGTTTGGCTTAACATTCTCAAGCTGCATGTTCTCAAAAATTCTAAGGGCATCTTCTCCAAGGCCGAAGTTTGCATACCCAGAAATCATGGCATTCCATGTAACAGCATCTCGCTTAGGTGCCTTTTTGAACATTAGATAAGAATCTTGCATGTTGCCACACTTTGAGTACATATCGACAAGAGTGCTGGTTATGTATACATCTAATTGCAATTCATGCTTGATAATCTGAGCATGGATCTGCCTCCCAAGTCCAACAGTAGCCAAATTAGCACAGGTATCAAGAACCGTTGCGTATGTGAAGTTATCAGGTTCTGCACCCATTTCCAACATCTGAGAGAAATATCTCTGTGCATCCTCATTTTGCTTATGTAGTGAGAAACCAGATATGATTGCATTCCATGAAACCATGGTTTGTTCTTCTGTTCTGTCATGTATCTTTTCTGCCTCTTCCATCATTCCACACTTGCAGTACATATCGACAAGGGCACCTCCAATAAACAAGTTCATGCCCATTCCAGATTTAAAAATTCTGCTATGGATTTCCATCCCATAATTTAAAGAATGTTGAGCCGCACACACTTTTAGAACACTGCCAAAGGTGAACTCATCCGGCTCCATCCTTGAGCGGAGCATGGAAACGAAGAATGAAAGTGTCTCCTTTTCATTTTCATTCTGTCCATAAGCTGCAATAATTGCATTCCAAGACACAGCATCTCTACTTACCATCTCATCAAACACGCGAGAGGCCCCAAACAGATCTCCACATTTACCATACATGTCCAAAATGGCATTTGCTACACATATATTTGATCTCAAGCTACTCTTAACCACTAATACTTGCAGTTGAAGCCCCTCCAAGTGCCCCTTGATCACTGCACAAGCACTGAGTGCACCAGATAATGTTATCTCATCAAAACCAAGACCAGACTTCAGCAAAAGCAGAAATAACTCAAGAGCTTCAAAACCTTGCTCGTTTCGAGCATAGCCAACAATAGTTGCATTATATGACTGCAAACTACGATTTGGCATCAAGTTGAATATCTTTCTAGCATCAGACATACTGCCACATTTTGCATACATGTCCAATGTGGCAGTTCCAACTATCACATCATATAGGAAGTCAGTCTTTATAGCATGTACATGAAACTGAGTGCCTAACCTATATGCAGATAATCCTGCACAGGACCTGAAGACACTAGCATAGATAGATTGGCTTACCCCGACTCCTGCTTTCTGCATCTCCTTAAACAGATCTATACCCTTGACAAACTGGTCATTCTGAACAGAACCTGCAATCACAGCGCTCCAACAAACCCAATTCTTTTCAGGCAAGTCACGGAAAACTCGAAGTGAACAATCCAGTTCCTTACACTTCCCATACATATCTACTAAAGCACTTCCCGTGACCATATCAATATCAAAACCCATCTTGACTGAAACACAATGAATTTGAATCCCCAAACCAATCTCTTCCATAACAGAACATGCTTTCAGAACCATAGCAGTCGTAGTACAGTCGAATTCCACACCCACATTCCCCATATTCACATAAACTTCAATAGACTTATGATAGTCACCATTCTGCAAGTACCCTGAAATCAAAGAATTCCAAGAGACCACATCTCTCTCGGGCATAACATCAAAACAAGACTGTGCAAACCCCATGTTTCCACTCTCAGCATACCCAAAAATCATGGTGTTCCACGAGACCGTGTCCCGCTGCAGCATTTTATCAAACACCTTACTTGCATATTCCAAAACGCCACACTTTACGTACATTTGGATCAAACAATTTGTAACAAAGACAGTGGGCTCAAACCCAGAAACTATCATGCGAGCGTGGGCTTGTTTTCCCGGATTCAGAGCTCTGCCATGGGAGCATTGCTGGAAAATGTGGGAGAATGTTTTGAAATTCTTGGTGGGTGTTGTTTTGTTCTGTGCGAGAGTAGAAAATGAGTAAATGGGTTGTTGTGTTTGTTGGTAAAGAGATTTCAAGCCCAGATCAAAGTTTCTCTGCAGTAAGAACAAAGCTTGTTTTATTTCGCTTAATAGCACAACTTCACAAGCCTAAAGGCAAAATAAAATACCAACGCAATGAACTAACCTGTAAGTCCTTCTTGCGGACAGCACTCGAAAAAGCGAATACATGCTGAACAAAAAATGCACTCCACCGCATGCTGGGCTTCAGTAAACATAGTATGAAAGTTATAACTAATGAAGCAGACTCCCCAATAACAAATACATTATATATATATATATATATATATTGAAAATAATGAAAAAACTCATAAATTCTGATACTTTTAGATGCTATTTTATGCAATAAAGAGCTATGAACTGCATTGATGTTAGAGGCCGAACTTTCTTGACCTCCACCATATACAATAAAGAACAAACGCATCTGGTCAAAGAAACAAGCTTTTGACAAACTAATCTCCATACAAACCTTTCTTTGGAATGTAGATGCCTCATTTTCACCTTTTGGGGATTCACTGCAACAAAAAGATTTTCCCAGTTACAAAATGATATGGTTAGAACGAAAACAATGAAGAACTCAGATCAACAACAATGCCTCCCGCATATCTTTGGAAAAGGGAGAAACCCACCTTTCTCTCCATCTTAGAAGTGCTTCTAAAAGAGGTATGCGTTTATGTCGAGCTACCATAGCTAAGGAATCCAGTACTTGCTCATAAGCAGGGTCAGAAGGTCGGATATATTGCCCATCCTGCAAGTTTCCCACATAACAAAATGAAGAAAAACATCACATGTTAGATTAATGCCAAACCAACCATAGCAATACAAACATTCACTCAACGGCAAAAGGCACTGACTCATTGGGTGAAAGATATAGACAATGCACAGTAACAAATGACAATGTTGGTACCTGTTCTACGCATATAAGGGGAGCTCAAAAGGAATTAGGAGTCTAGGACGACCACTTATAACTATTTCTAACTTTCTCATTAAGGTTATTACAAAGATTACAAAGAATTTGGATAATTCATTAAGCATTAAGCACCCAAGTTTCAAAAATCAAATTTAAATACATTACTAAAACCAGAAATGGTTTATGCACTATTCACATCTCTGGTTCAGTCTTCCTTTTGAAGTTTCTCAGACTCACCCAAGCTAAGTTCCTCCAAAAACTAAAGCCATGCCCTTTTTCTCAACGCCCACAGAAGCTTTAACGCCAAGTTTTCTCCACGCCAATCAACCCAGCTTTCAAGGCTCAAAAGTGTCAGAAGGTTGCCTTACATTTTCTTTTTCAATGGCAGAGGAAAGCCCAAAGGCGATTTACAAGAAGATGTTATCACTTTTCAGCTCCAACTAGCTTTCAGTTGACTCAAGCAGGAAAATAGAGCGGACCGGCAGATTTTGAAGCGATGGGAGGTGCCCTGGGAATGGCAAACAGTGTCCTTAACATCACTTGCTTGTGGACTGTGGGTTCTTAGTATTTAGTCTGTCAATGCTCGTATATTTATGTTTAATACTGGATGATATTTCACAATTTAGAAGAATAAGATTAATTTTTTTCCCAGGCAGTTTTGTTTTGACAGGATTGGTAGAGACAGCATCTATACCGTGTTTAGGACTTCGAGTTCAGGATTTGCGTATAGATGAAAAGGCAGCGATGCTGTTTCTTGATCAAGGGTATGTATAATTCTGCTTGTAATGATGTGTGTTGGATTCAGAAGTTTATGAGGGTCTAATGGGTTTAATTATTGTTTTGCTTTGCAGTTCTATATACAAGAATCTTCTCTATTCCAATAGGTTCATTATCAATCTTTTTTTTTCTTTCTTAATTTTTACATAAAATGTTGACTTTAGTTGGAACTTCAGAACACAATCAAGTCAGAGAAAGAGAATATATGATTAGCAGTGGGGATTATGTGAAATCTATGGCTAATGTTGTAATTATTGGTGTAAGCTTACCTTCAAGAGAATGATTAACGCAACTGACTTAACAAGCATGCACCACATGAATAAGAGTACTGTTATTTGTATATCATCTCAATTCACTACGTGTCGTACTACAATAATAGAGGTGGTACAAATTAAAAGTAAAGCATGATGAAGTAGTTGAAATGGTTGAAATAATTTTCTTATGCAGTAGCCTAACAAGTTAATTATCATTCTTTGTTATTTCTTCTCAATTTCCCAACCCATGAAGCCATGCCAGTGCTGGCTGTCGGGGCTTTGCAAGGTTGTGGTCCTTGTGGACTATATATTTAATCCTTTTATTTTACTGCTTCAGCAGAATCAGCATCATAACTTCAAAAGAATTAATCCCAAATGGCAATGAATTATCCAAATTCTACTAATGTTTGCAAATCATGTCTTGCTGCATTCATACAAAGATTACAAAGAATCAAAGTAACTCTACCAAGTTCCTTGAGAGCCAACTACGAACTATAATAAGGCATGCTCGAAACAATGGAACTATTAGATGAAGTGAGCTGAAAAGCCAGAGGTAGAGCTACATAGATAAACAGACAGAGAGCTGAAAAATCCAAATACAACGAAATAGTCAAAAATTGCAGACCTGAGCTTGAGCGGTCTCAATACGACGCCGTGCGAGTGGAAGGAACCGCTGGAGCAGGCCCGTTGGGGAAAGGGTGGTCACTTGACCCCCGGAAGGCCGGAAAACACCATAGGAGGCAAGAGTGGTACCACCCGCTCGACAAAATTCCTCACTGAAACGCAGCAAAGGCAGCGCGCGTCTTTAATTTGTTTTGACACCGACCTAGCCAAAACGACGTCGTATTTGTTTAACGCTTTTTCTTATCTTCTTTTAGTAACCTAGAAAAAACAAGAAAAAAAGAGAAAAACAGGCGTCCTCTCTTCTTCTTCTTCTTCTTCTTCTTCTTCCTCGTGCTCGGGGGCATATAATGTTTACGAATGAACGGAGGCAAGAAGAGCGAACTGGAAGATCTGGAACTCCAAGGCTGCAATACCTTCAGGTAACTGGCCCTACACCGTAAAAATCTATCTTCTTGTTAATTGAAAATTTTATTATTATCCAGCTTAGGTCTTCCTTTTTGTTCCAGGAATTGGTTTCTCAATTTCAGAATACAACAGATGATGAAGGTATGGCCTTGCCTTTTCCTACACTTTCAACCTTCTTCCTTGCATTTTATAGCTCTCTATCTCTCTGCAGTTTGGATTTCGTTGCTTATGTTGGTGCCTAGACCCTTTCTTATATTTGTGCATTTTCATGATTAAAAGTGATAACCTAGCACTTGCAGCACTAGTTTCAACCTTGGCAATGAAAAATTTGTTGTGATTTTGATCTTCATTTCCACCGAGTGTCAGTAATTTTGTGATATCAGGCAGGAGACAGGGTATCTGGTGTTAGAATTCTTCTGATGAGTCAATGTCAACTGATTCATCTCAAGTTCATTTGATTTGTTATTTGTTCCTTTCTTTCTGTACAGAGACAAAAGAGAAAATTGTTGCTAATTTGGCCAACTTTGCTTATGATCCTTACAACTACACCTTCTTGCGGCAGGTATAAAACGTGTTTTGATATTCAGTGTTCTATTTTGGTATAAAAGTTCCATGACCATTTTAGCCTGATAATCATTTTAAGATTACAAACAGCTCAATGTGTTGGAACTTTTTGTGGACTGCATAACAGAACCGAATGAGAAGCTGGTGGAATTTGGTTTAGGAGGAATCTGCAATTGCTGCGCCGGTAAGTTTACCTATTCAATCCTTATACTGACTCTGCTACTCCTAGTTTCTTAAGGCACCATCTAGTAAGTAGCTAGTAAGTAGCTAGCACTAGTATGTGAGTTGTGTATTTATTTTAAGTTTTAACGTTGATGTTTTAAGTTGCAGATCCAGCAAATGCTGTAATTATCACTCAGTGTGGTGGGATCCCTCTTGTTATTCAATGTTTATCAAGCCCAGTTAGAAACACTGTAAGTAGGAACTTGTACTTTGCGTCGGTGTGCACATTCCGTGCTTGTTCTGTTTCTTTTTTGGTTGCAGGAGTAGTTCATATGTGTTTTATAGCCTCATAATTCTCATTGGTTTTACTAATTTTTTCCTGGGGATGGGATTCAAAAGTTGGTCCTGATCAACTCTTATAAAAGAGGAGGCACTCTGAACTGAGCCGATATACCTAGTTTAAAATAATGTGTGCATTTGAAACTATTTATACACCACTAACATTTTAATTGATCAACATGATTCTTGATGCTTTGTAATGAAAACCGATTTATGTTTTAACGACGATATAGAATATTTGACAAGTTAATTGATTGTTAGGTGAATTATGCAATTGGATCACTTTATTATCTATGCAACGCATCTAACAAGGGGGAGATTATGAAGCCAGAGGTGGTTGATGTCATGAAGAGATATGCTGCAGCTGAAGAAGTAAGTGTCAGTTTCAGTAATCTAGCCAAGGCATTTTTGGACAAACATGTTTCTGAAACTGCTTAGAGAGAAAGTAGCTATTGTTTTATGATGCATCTGGATTTTTGGTCTTTGTAAGCATTTCTGTTTCCTCACGAAAATTTTGTTCAACGTATGGTTCCGCATAGTTGTTTTGCCAACACCTTTATACCAAAAATTGTGCTATACGGCCATTGTATCGGTACATCGACTTTTTCAATGGCTGGATTTAAATGATTTGATCTAATGGCCAAAATAAGTTGTGAAGACAAAAATAAAATCTCCTAAAACAACCGGAAAATTGGTTGGTTATATTGGATAACTTTGCTTCCCACATGTGAAAGAACATTGGAAAAGGTCAAATCTTGCAACCCAGAACTAACATCTCCAAAGGGGTCATTACCATCTCTTCCATGGGGATTTTCCTATTTTTCGACTATCTATTCCGTGGCCTTCTTGTTCTTTCTTCCATTTTCTGGTGTTATTGCTTTGACGCTGAACGACTGACGAAAACAAAAATTCGTAACTGGACATGGTGAAAGTGACATTAATACTATCCAAAGCAAATCCAACATTAGTAGGAAAATCTCCAATACTTTAAAACAGTATTTGTAAGTTTAGTTTAAATAATAATAAACTATAATAATATAGTGTGGTTGAACTTTTGTTTTTTCACTTTAATAAGAAAATTTATAATTAGTGAACAACTATTTTCTAATTTCATAAGAGTGATAATTTGTGTAATAGGCAACATTGCCTAGTTCATTTGTCTTGTTCATTGTAGTGAGCAGTTTTTTCCAAGAGCCAATACGCAACATGCCACATGAGTCTATATATATAGTACACTTTTGCCTCACTTTTTTTTTTTTTTTTCTCTTTTTTTGGGCAAACACTTTTTCCTACTTCATTTGCCTATACTCTTAGAGATGCTCTAAAGAAAGATAAAGGCGGGGCTAGGTTATTTAGTAATAGAGTTAAAATACATTAAAATACAAGGATTGGGCTTGTAAATGACATGTGATTTGGAGTTTGGCTTGGGAGAGCATTAGGTTTGGGCCTGGGAATTTGACATTCAGCTTAAATATTTGGAAAAATAAAATAAAAATCACACAGCCCGTTTGGTTTGGGTCAAACCGGCTTTCTCACTATGAAAATCGGAATCGTAACTGGACCAAACAAGTATGGTTCGATTTTTTGACCTAAAGTTGACTTTTTAGTCAACAAGGTTTTTTTGGGTTTTTTCTAGTCCTCTTCAACTCAGTTTATCGGTTCTTCGGTTCTAATTCCCAACCCCTAATTATGCTAATTTACTAAGTAAACGAATCTCCTATACCTCCGCTACCTAGTAAGGCAATTTAATTACATAACGTGTTGATATATAGGTTAGATCGCTCTTTCGGGGTTATCCCTCATCAACCAATAACACTTTAAGTCATGCACATCTTGTTTGAATGGCACACATCTGGATGACATGTGGTATATGTAAACATGAAGACTTTCATTTACCAATAAATAATAATTAGCATCTCTACACGCGCTTCCGCACCTGTTAGAGATTTTTTATTATAAAAAATAAAAAAATATATTTATTTTAGAATTAAAAAAGATAATGGGTAGTTGTGTTCCATAAAAATAAGATCTATTTTCTAATTTTTCTTTTAATTTTAATTTTACAAATATAAAAAATATCAATAATATTAAGTTACTAAAACTATTGTTGATACAAATTTAAGGTGCGATTCTCTGAAGCCCTGACTCTGTGCTTCCAAGTCATGTCTTGATATGAGTTTTCTTCTAGTTCAAAGTTGATTTGGATTCTAGATTTCCTTATCTTGATTTTATTGTCATATTATTTGATTGAATTTGGATTCTATTTGCATGTCTTTGATTGAATCTAGATTGTATGTGTATTTCTAATTTGATTATGATGTTGATTTTGATTGTATGAGAAATTTCAAATGATACCTACTGAACCATTGATTTGCAGTATTGTTCGGAATTTCCAATAGGTTATGTGAAGGGCATGTGAATAGGAGAGAGGACGAGGATAACTGGAGCTGGGTGGTAGCATGCGAGAGGCAAGTAGTCCGCCAGGTATGGAAGGACATCAAAAGGGCTTTGGGCAGTTGGTTGCAGTTGTTCCCTTGCCAAAATAATGGGGCATTCTTTGTTTGCAAAAGCCAGAAGGAGGCAACAAGGATAGGAAGAGTAGGTAAGCTGAAAGTGGAAGGACAAACAGATGTGTTGTTACGGGGTTGGGTCGCTGTCACCGGGCCCCCAATGCACTGTGGGGGTCTCCTGGAGGTGAGTTGGAAGATAGAGAAACTCAAATACCTCTTTGAAGCCAAACTAAAGGTTAGAAAAAATCAAGCCGGCTTATTACAGAAGCTACTCAGAATCGCAGAACGAAACGAGGTTTACTATGTACAGATCAGGCCGATTTCTCCTATGATTTGCAATCGTTTCGTTCCGGCTCCAACTTCCGTTGAAGCAGATGGCCCGACTCAGGTTAGTAACAATCGAATCAAATTCATTCCGGCTCCAACTTCCGTTGAAGCAGATGGCCCAAATGGAAGAAGAAGGAGATCGGACCTTTGTTCAACGATATTTCGACATATGGCACACGAACAAAAAGAAGGAATATTGGCATGATCGTTGATTCCCAGGACATGTGGAAAGTACCAGTAACCTTTGGAAGCGTGAAGAATGTTCTCAGGTATGGCGAGGCGCCAGTGGCTGAACTAATGGAAAGTGCAATTGTGAAAGATTGACCCATTTTGAAAAATGACACAAGCAAGGAAGTGGGGTTTGAGATGTGATATGAGGTCGGAATGAAGAGAAAGGGAGATGGGCCAAATGCTGTTTTGGCCCAATATGTATTGGGCCCCATAATAGAAATACCAACAACCCAAAGTGGAAGCGGGCTAAGCTGAGAAATAAATAGGAGCAATTTAAAAACTGAGTTTGATTCCATTCCTTCTAAAATCCACAATACCCAGGGATTTGGAAATAAAGATCAGCAAAGGTTCACTCGTCTTACTCCGTCAAAATTCGGGGCAAGATTTGACTTCGAAACTAGAGAAAGTTCAACATTTCTTAATTAAAGAAGCTGTGAGCCCATTTTGAGAAGGCTTGAGATGGAGTCTGAAGAGGAGGCTGGTGTGAGCGGTGTCGACGAACTCAAGAGTTTTAACACCAAAGGTGGTGGCGATAAGCACTAGCGAGATCTCGATGATCGCAGGTATGAAGATATGACGTTGGGGGAACACGAGCAAATATTTACGGAGCAAGAAGGTTTGCATAACCTGGAATTAGTTACTGGATACTCAGACATGAGTGTCAACATTGAGGGGACGTTCGGGATGAATCCTCAAGAGATGGGTGTTCGAACCCCGTAGATTATTCGACTGAAGAATATGTATCTTTTTTAGAGGACGGAGGACATGCGTTGGGTTGTGTCGGGTAAATCCTTGCAGAAGAAGATGGCCTCTTGGTTGAACTAGTCCATGTGATACCTTGTCATGATGATAGCCCAACTAACAGTGAAATTTCTATGTTTGCAGGGGAAGGGGCTGGTAAAGAGAAAGTGAAAGGGATTAGCAATGATGGGGTTACAAATGATGGAGCCCAGTACACGACAGCACCAAAGTCAGCTCTTGTGGGATGCCCAACAAGGGAGGTGATACTACGGGAACTAGTTCAATCTCTAAAGGAGGCATGCCAAAGAAAAAGGGATTGAAGAGTTTGTGGGCTAGTTATTAGAAAGTATGAATTTGGAGGTGGTTTCTGGTAAAAAGAAGGGGAAAAGCATCAAGAAAAATAGAGGGAAGAAGGAACTGGAGAACCTAAAATTCAGGGTGAGGTACAAGAGGAAGGCGAGAAAGATCAGAAGGGAAAACATGGTTATCCAATTAAGTTTGTAAGCTAGAATGTACCAGGTCTTGGGGGTAGAAGATATGGTTATAAATAATTTTCTCTTGAATTGTGATGCACACATTGTCATCCTTCAGGAAACAAAGAGGCAGAAAATTGACAGAAGACTGATTAATTGCACATAGTGCTCGAGATACAGGGATTGGGTTTTTGTGCCTTCATGTGGTTGTTCTGGAGCGGTTTTAATAATGTGGAATACTAGGCTCATTACCGTGAAAGAATCAATATTGGGCCCTTTCAGCTACGATAAAGGTTATGGACAAAGATGGGAGAGATTGTGGCTATCCGAAGTTTATGGGCCAAATAGCACCAGTGAGAAAGTAGTTTTGGGAAGAACTTGCTGCCCTCTATGGATTATGCGGAGACAGATTGTGTATTAGAAGATACTTTAATGTCACTAGATTTTTACACAAAAAATCTAATGGTGGTACGGTAACGAGAAGCATTAGAAGATTTGACGAGTTTATTAGGAATCGAATCTCTATTATCCCCAGCTTCACAACGGTGAATTTACTTGGTACAATTTGAGAGGAAGTGCAATTATGAGAAGATTAGATAGATTTCTATTTAGTATTGATTAGGAAGAGTTGTTCCCACATGTTAGACAGTTGGCTCTTCCTAAAGTTACCTCAAATCATTGTCCAATCATTTTGGATTCTAATGTGGTTAAGTGGGGCCCATGTCCTTTTAGATTAGACAATGTGTGGCTTCAAAATTAAAATTTTAAAGAGAAATTCAAGGAATGGTGGGAGAGTGAAAACCCACAAGGTTGGGAGGGATTTAAATTCATGAAGAAACTGAAATAATCAAAGAAAAAAAAAATAAAGGAATGGACTAAGGAAAACGTTGGGAATGTTTAGGATGAAATAAGAGCAAAGGGAGGGGAAAAAAAAAATTAGGGAGTTAGACAAAGAGGAGGAAGGGGTTCGAATGTCTTCAGATCAGAAAATGGAAAGAAATTCCTTGAAATTAGAGTTGGAAGAGCTCATTTTAAAAGAAGAGGTTACGTGGAGACAAAAAGCTAAAGTGACTTGGGCAAAGAAAGGAGATGGTAACACAGAAGAGAAGGGACAAATTGAGTAGAAAATAATTATGTTTTTTCAAAATCTCTGCTCTAGTGATGGAATGGATAGACCGAGGCTAGAGGGGCTCGATTGGTGCCCTCTTTCGCTTGAGAGGTCTTCTTGGCTTGAGTGAGACTTTGAGGAGGAGGAAGTAAAGAAAGCAATTTCATATTTGGGAAAAGAGAAATCATCTTACCCAAATGGCTACTCCATGGCTCTTTTTTAGCAACGTTGGTCAGTTCTTAAGGACGACGTGATGAAGGTGCTGCTCAAATTTCACAGAACTGGTATTATCCACCACATTACTAACGAAACATACATATGTCTTATTCCGAAGAAGCCTGATGCAATATGAGTGGAAAATTTCAGACCTATTAATTTGACTTCCGGTTTATACAAGATTATCACCAAGGTATTGGCAAACAAATTGAGAAAGATGATGGGCGACACCATTGCCCAAGCACAAGGTGCTTTTGTGAAAGATAGACAGATTTTGGATGTAGTTCTAATTACGAACGAGGTAGTGGAAGAAACTAAAAAAGAAAAGAAAAAGAAAGATGTTTTATTTAAGATTGATTTTGAGAAAGCATAGTATCGTGTGGACTGGGGTTACCTTGATTTTGTCTTGGAGAAGAAGGGTTTTGGGGCCATTTGGAGAAAGTGGATCAATGAATGCATCAAATCTGCCAATTTTTCAGTTATGATCCATGGGAGGCCTAGAGGAAAGTTTGGGGCTTCTAGGAGAATTAGACACTTTCACCTTTTCTATTTTCCCTTGTGGTTGATACTCTAGGAAGATTGATGATGAGAGGTACCGAAAGGGGGTGTGTCTAAGGGTTGGTCGTAGGGAGACATCGGGTGATGGTTTCCCATCTTCAGTTTGCCAATGACACAATCTTCCTTTTGTCAGATAAGGCGGACAACCTATGCAATTTACTGAGAATCCTTGAGGCTTTTAGTTGGTGTTCGGGTCTTAAAATCAATAAAGCGAAGAGTTCCATAGTCGGTATCAATTTGGAGGATGGTTTGCTGGATAAGATTGCGGCTAGGATAGGTTAGCTAGCCACTGAAATATCTTTGTCTTCCCCTCGGGGGGAAACCAAGGACCTTAAATATCTGGAACCCAGTTGTGGAAAGAGTTGAAAAACGTCTAGAAGGGCAGAGCAAAGCTATGCTATCTAGAAGGGGAATATTAACTTTAATACAGTCAATGTTGAGCAGCTTGCCAATATATTACTTATCCCTTTTTCGAATCCCCGCAAAGGTTCCTTAGAGAGTGGAGAAATTAATGAGAAACTTCCTTTGGGAGGAGAGTGGCGAAGGAAAAAAGAATCATTTGGTAAAATGGAAGGTGGTGTCCTTACCCAAAGTTCTTGTGGGGCTAGGTGTATGAAACTTATGAAAAAGAAATGAGGCTTTTCTTGGAAAATGATTGTGGAGATTTCAATATGAAACGAATGCATTGTGATATAAAGTGATTAAGAGCAAATATGGTCTACAAGAGAATGGATGGCAACACAAAAGGATTTCCTGCGAAAATATTACGAAAGTCTTGAATAAATTTGAAGCTTGCTGCTGCTTTAAGGTCGGAAACGAAGATAGAGTGAGATTTTGGGATGAGGCGTCACTGGGGGTCACGTCCTTATGTGATGAATTCCCTCGCCTTTTTTGAGTCTCTCAAAAGAAAAATGCGACAATTGCAAACGTGTGCGTTGATTCCATATCCCTACCTTTGAGTTGGGACTGTGGCTTTCAGAGAAATCGTAAAGATGCAAAAATAGAATAGTATACAAGCTTATTGAGTAAACTAGATGAAGTGATTCTGCTTCAAAATAGGGGTGACCTCAGATTATAGAAGTTGGAATCGTCTAGAGTGTTCTCAGTCAAATCATTTTCTGATCACTTGATTGCTAATCCCTCTTCACCCATCTTCCCTCATTCTCGTATAATCTGAAAAACTAATGTAGCCCCCAAGGTAAAACTGTTGGTGAGGTTTATTAGTTATGGTAAAGTTAACACTTTTGATTTGATTTAAAGAAGAAATCCTACTTTATATTTCTCTCTTAGTTGGTGTATTCTATGCAAATGTGCTAATGAACACTAGATCATTTATTTATGTTTTGGCCAAATGTTTCTTCTCTGTGGGCAAGACTGTCATGAGACGGGGATGGTTTGGGGCAACTATAATTCTGTTTCTGATTTCCTGGGGACAGAGATGAACTTCTTTGGAGGAAGAAGGAGATAAGTAATTCTGGGCAATTGCGCAGTGATGACATTGTTTTGGGTGATGTGGGGAGAGAGGAATAGAAGAATATTTGAGAATATCGAGGGGGATGAGATCGATCAGATTTGGGATCGAATCAGGTTTTGGTCTTCGCTATGGCTTTCTACAACCTTTGAATTTAGGGATTTAAGTTTAAGTTTGTTAGATTGGAAGGCAGCAATTGTTTAATTGGCGTTTAGCGTAGTTCTTGGCTATTATGTTGCCTGTTGTTTTCTTTAGTCTAGTCTCTTGTAGTTTCTTTTTTGGTTGTTTGTCTGTTTTTGCTCACTTTTTTGGCCCTTGGGTCCTGTGGCTTTCTTACCCACTTTCCTATCCTGTTATCCTTTTCTTTGGCAATAAATTTCATTTCTTTTTTTTTTTTTTAATTTTATATGTGAAGGGCATGGGTTTTTGCCAATTTGTTTGTGGGTGAGTGTTTGCTATGTGACCATGTTTTCTTTTGTTTTGGTTTTTTTCCCTATGAGGATGTGAACTTCAGATTAGTTGAATGTCACTTGAGTTTAGTCTTTGCACTATGTTTCTTTTTTGAGTTCATTATCGCTGTTGTTGGTAAATTGGATTAGTTCAATGTCACTTGAGTTCAGTCTTTGGGCTATGTTTCAATCTTTGGGTTATAGATATTGGTTATTGATAACTAGATTAGTTAAACATGTATTTCAAGGCACTTCTTAAAGTAAGAAAGCAACTTGAGGAATTGAGATCCCCTGTAAAGCTGTAAATGATGGTGTTTGATAGTGTTCAATTACGACACCCAATGCATGTTGTAATTGCTTCCATTGAATTACAACTCACTATGCAAGTCGTCTAAGCGTGTTTCGTGGGATTATTTGCGACTGAAAAAATATGTCCTTATTGAGAAACATCATTTACGACAAAACCTAAGCGTTGAGGTGTAAGAGCATCTCAATTGTTGGGCTATAAAAGGGGGTGTATCCCACTTTTACACCTCCAACATTCAGAAACTACTCCAAACCGAAGGTGTAAAGAGATGTGCAGACACAATAATCATAGAAGATGTAAAAATTGATGCACATTTGTATCAATTTTTACAACTCAATGTGTTGGGGTCTACATACGAAAAGTAGGAGAGATAAAAGCTGGTGGGGGCAGAAGAAAATGAGAAATTGACTTAATCGCGGGGTCCACCTCCTGTTATTGAACTCTTCCTCCAATGGCTACAATTTTGACTTAATCCAAAGGCCCATATCTCTATCCCTTTAATATTGAACCCCTCTATTTTAGCTTTGTAGTCATTTTTATGTTTATGTAAAATTGATATTTTTGTCTTAATTCGTTTTTGTGTTAAAATTTTATTTTGTGTTAACTTTATAAAATTAATTTTGTGTGTGTTAGGTTCATTTTATTTTTTCAAACAAATAGATCTAAGATTATTTAAATTCGGAGAAGATATGATTTCATCCAAAAAGAATCGTTGGATTGTAAAGTGCATTTAATCTGAACCGTTGGTATCTTATAATGTTTTTGCATACAATTCAACATCTATTATTGTTTCTAATTTGCACACAATTCAAGATACGACATGACATAATTTGATCTCATATTCAACCGTTAGATCAGATTCTCTTATCTTCATCTCAACCCTTTGATTCTCATATCAGATATCATTGATTTCCTATAAATATCAAACCTATCTCTACCATCACTTCATCAAAATCATCCATCTTATTTGAAGTTATTTCTCCTTCCTTCCCCACAATAGAATGAATAACCAGCACTTGTTTGACACCGATTCCGACGAGAAAATTATTGTATCTGTTGGATTTGGCTAAAGTCAAAGTTCAAATTGGACCCTTGGATCAACTTGTTGTTGGACCTGATTTCATTTTGAAAAAATTAAAGATGTTGGCTAAAGCTAAAAAATAATAATAATAAATTTTATTAAAAAAACAAGAATTGCATCATTTAATTTTGCAATGTAGTCGTTGGGGAGATGACATACTATAGGCATGGGCCCATATATGAAGTTTTGGTCCAGCAACTACTCTAGCTGTGAGTCTTGGGCAAGTGGGTTTCATTCAGCAACTTTTTTGCTCACTTTTGTCCTTATTTTCTCAACTTCTCTCATGTAGGTCCCATTTCCAAGTAGTAATTGTAATTCAAGCATAATAATCAAATATAAGTAGTAATTGTCATTTAAGTATAATAATCAATCCCAAACCATAAAATATTTATTCATCATCAAAAGAAAATTTTCATGTAATTTCATTCAGGTTCACGATATGACGTGACAATTTATGCGAAATCGTATAGATGTATATGCAATTACACAAAGTTTATGTAATAGTTAAACCCTTGAATGAAATTACTTTTAATTGCATGTTTGGATTAGATACAATATGAGTCATTGGGTTATGATTTAGTGTTTAGCATTATAGTTAAGGGCCATATAATGTATGCATGAGTTAGTTTTCGTGTTTAAGTAACTTTTTATCATTTGTTTCTTTGATAATTAGCAAATGCTTAGATTTATCCAATGGAAGGGGTAGGGCGCATTCGTTGGGTAAAATACCCAATGATAACTGGAATTACCCAACAAATTTCCTTATTTATCCAACAAATAATGCGACCATCTTTTGGTGGGTAATGAAGAATTCAAATGCCCATTACCCAATGAACACTAAGATTTGCCCAACAAATGTAGAAGTGCTCATCTATTGGGATAATACACTTTTAAAAGGAAGATAATGAATGTATTGAATTTTTCGTAAGGCAGTAACATAGAAACTAGGTATCTGAACATAGGCAAATGGTCGCACCACAAATCACTGAGTATCAGGTCATACTCAAATGACATACCAAACTAAACCAAACAAAAAAAGAATTAAATGCAATTTGAAATAACAATAATAAACATGAATCAAAATTATGTTCTTACCATAAGCCTAGCTAAGATGAATTAGGATTTTGGTACTTTCTTAGTTGCCGCTTCTAATGCACACTAAAGTAAGGATGAGCAAAAAATAGAAACCTAGCTCCACCAAGTTTGAAAATTTTCACTTAGAAAAAACCTCCAAGCTTCATGGCTACTATACAAAAAACGCCTCACAAGATAAAGCATATACTCATTGTGGGAACCTAATTAAATCAAAACCCTAGGTCAAATAATTCCTTCCATTTGGGGATTATTTGACCTAATTGGGAATTATTCAATTTAATTGGGGATTACCCAATTAAATAGAATATTACCTAATTGGGTCGAGAATTAATTTTATTCCTACCCCAATTCCCAATTAAATGAGGAGTTACCTATTTAAATTAGGAATTGATTTGATACCTACCCCCATTAGGAATTTGATTTACCCTAATAAATCAAATCCCTAATAAATCAAATCAATTCCAAATCGGGGAGGAATAATTCCTTTCCATTTACGGAATTATTCCTCTGAAACACTAGCCTCCGAGACCACTATAAAAGGATGGCCACACACAAATGTTAAGGTACGCCTAAATTCCTACTAAAACTCTGCAGAAATAATTTCTCAAAAACCCTAGCCACCTCCTCTCTTTCTCTCTCTCACACAAGGCTCCGGCCACCACACACAGCTCCGGCCACCCGGTTTTCCTTGAATTACCCTACCTAACTTAGGCATCGGAGGGCCTTTAGCCAACACCCCCCGAGTGTGGTCCTTTTACTCCGACATGTTTTGCAGGGAGAAAGAGAGGCGGAGAAGACGAAGGAATCTTGGGCGAATATTCTCGTGGGGAAATTTGCTCCCACAAATTGGTGCTTTCATTGAGAGCACGAGATATATTCAAAGCGTGCTCTAAATCTATCTTTCACACATTTTTTCAAACAACCATGATTGATACAAGACGTACGAAGAGTAACGCCATCACGATGGGCCCATCTCATGGGTTCGTGGTGGAAACCTCAATGCAACCGCACGGAATCATGGCTGCCAACGTCTTGTAGTCGTCCTCTAGTGCTTTGCAGCCGCCTTCAGCTGCTGGAATTGCAGAACAGCCGCCACATGACCCTAGGACCTCCACAGCCTTGCAGTTGCCAGCGCCGATTACCGGAGCTGCTCTGCCTCGCTGTCTTGCTGTAAGAGCACAACAGCAGCCACACCACTCAACTACCGAATTTGCTGCGCAGCCCCATGGCTAGTCCGACGTCGTCCTAATCTTGGAGCAGATCCATTCTCTCAATCCTCTGCGATCACACTTGACATATGCACCTGTGTACGCGTCTAATAGAGCCCTAGCCCATATGCCGCTGGGCCTAATGCATAACACTCTACTTGACCCGCGCAGTCAGGTAGACCTTAACTCACGGGTTGATCAACTCACACAGAAGGTCGATGATCAGAACAACCTGATTGGCCAGCTACTCAGGCAGATCAACTTGAATCAAGGCTGTAAGCTTAGACCCCGTGACGAGGAGAGGAGGGCACACCAGCATGCCGGCGATTAGTTCGGGATGTCCTAGGCTGGTCAGATAAGGGCAAACCGGTAGAGGAGAGATCGAGATCGAGCAGATGAGACGCAGACGGCCGCGAGCCATACTCCGAGCCGTTCGAGGCTAGGACCAAGGACCAATGTGCTCGAGAGGCTAGGCCCACAGTCTAATGTCCACGCCTGCTTGGGCCCACAAGGAGCTCGAGTTCGTGAGCAGTTGCCTGACGAGCACAATGACCAAAGCCCACCAACCCTCTCGAGGGCTAACACGCGGCGGCAAGCTATAGAGGAATCCTCACAAGCTCAATCTCTTAATCTGCCTCACGGGCAGGGCACCCAAGGGGATCGACCCTTGGGAACCGAGGAAGAAGTTAGCCAGTCGCGCTCGAGACACCAAAGACGTTGACCTGAGCGACCCTCCTTGCGGGCAGAAGATGATGATCGACGACCACCAACCCGCTCGAGGACCAACACGCAGCGACAAGATGTAAAGGAATCCTCACAGCTCAATCTCCTAATCTGCCCCACAGGCAGAACACCCAAGGGGATCGACCCTTGGGAACCGAGGAAGAAGTTAGCCAGTCACTCTCGAGGCACCGAAGACGCTGGCATGAGACTCCAGCCCTACAAGCAGAGGATGTCAAGAAGCTAGTAAATGACCGACTCCAAGCTCTCCAACTTAAAGGAAGCATGGAGGAGGCCCTGCACAAGGAAATTAATCGAGTTGACTGCTCACCCTTTACCGACAAAATGGAATGAGCTCCTCCACCGAAGCGGTTCACAACGCCATCCATCACTCCATTCAAGGGGGACTCTGACCCTGAGAGCCATTTGAGGCACTTCAAGAGCGCCATGTTCCTGTACAAGGCAGACGATGCCCTGATGTGCAAAATGTTCGCGATGACCCTGCGAGAAGCAGCTCAAGACTGGTTCCACTAGCCTTTCATTACAATTGAAGTAAATGACCTAACTGTTCTTTTGGGAAATCTTGCTTGGAGATGAGGTATGTACTCTAGTTCTTAGTATTCGATTCTTTTCATAAGACATTATTTTCAGAAATTGCCATTCTTCAAGCTAAACATATGCGTTAATATTTGATTTCCATTATATAACTTCATACATATATGTGACATTTGAGTGTAAGCCTAGGATTCCAAGAGAAAAAAATAGAGTGATATCCGGTGAGGATTAGAGTCAAGGGGAAATAATTCCATGGCATTCGAGTGTGATTGTCTTTAAGCTTTGATGTTATGACTTTTGGTATTACACGTTACACCAAGATGCAATGTATTCAAAGTGGCATAGCTGTTTTTTTTTTTGTTGGTCAAGACTGAAACTTCATTCCAAGGCCAGAAAATCGGCAAAAGAGCTTACAAATAAGGAAAGAAAGCAAAACTAAAATCCTTTCAACTGAATCCATACAACCCAGCAAAGAAAAAATTTCAACCCAAAACAAAAAGAAACTTAAGGAGGGCATGGGAGTCCATCTGAGACCAGAACTTGCACCAGAGACAATGGTGGTCGTGAGACCCAGCTTTCCAGCTCCATAGCTCTAACTCCAATCATGGCTGCCTCATGAGCCGCCCGATTTAAATCTCTATGCACCCAGCTCCATCCAACCTCATGCACAGACCCATAGATTCTGTGAAGCTCCTCAAGGGGCATAATGGACCACACTTTGTTTCTAAAGTCACCATTTATCCCATTGATAAGCAATTTTGAGTCAGTTTCAACAATGACATCTCTAAAGCCAAGGTTAGCAGACAAAGCAAGCCCTTTAATTGCTGAATAAGCTTCCGCTGCTAATGCTGAATTGCAGCAAATAGGACCAGCTAAACCGCCAACAAATTGACCACCAGTATTTCTAATAACTACACCGACGCCACCTTTCAGAGTGTCACTAATCCATCCTCCATCCACATGTATTTTCACAAAATCACCTGAAGGTAGTAGCATAGCTTTAGTGATGCAAATGTGATTGGCATGCATTGGTTTTTATTAGCTTGTTTAAAATGGTGTCTTTAACGACTTTGTTTTGTAGTAAAACGTTTGTGGGTATCATAACTAATAAACTCTCAGGAGACACAACTCCTCCTACTAGGGACACCTAGAGGTTTAACGGCTTGTGGCACATGTTAAGTGCCATTGAGATTACCTGCGAAAGTGGTTTAGTTAGCTTTTCGTTTCTAATTTTGCTCGAGGACTAGCAAAAGATAGGTTTGAGGTAGACATGATTCATATCTCATTCTATCATCTCATTAGGAATCATTCCAAATCTGTCCACTTTTGCATCTCGTCTTCAACCTCTTGAATCATCAACCTACGGTTCATGCATAAAGGCAGCTTTTCCCAAAATCTGAATCCGAAGTTACAGTATCGACCATATATTCAGTCTAAATGCTCTATGACACGGTCAAAAAGGAACTCGCTGAGTTTAGTTCCCTTGTTGGTGTCCCCCAAACTACTTAACACATCGAAATTTTTCATCATGCTGCTGGCAATAGTTTCCAAGTCAAGAAGCAAGGGACTGATGAAAAGACCTTTCATTACATCCATTTAATGCAGAGTCACATCTCCAAACAATAGGTCAACTTTCAAGATAACTTCATTTGCAAGGGTGAGCTTGTCTCCTCGATCTCAATCTTTCCTACCAGCATTGATGTTATGTAATATCCTAGATACATTATTGACAAGAGCAGTCATCATCTCACTACCAGTCTTCTTTCTGTCCACTGAAGTGGCGCAAAGTCTATCAGATCACCATCATGTCCCAGTTGCAACTGATCATTAGAGTAATCCATAGAGTGTGCCCTGGAACCAGAAGCATGAAAAAGATGTAAATCACATTTGAAGGATCTTATCATATAAAAGAAATCATATTTAGAGGGTTAAGGGACATCTAGACACTAGAAATTATGTACCAGATTTTAGCGGAGTATTTTATGTATCTGTTTTTGCCTTGCAAATTCCACTATTATACAAGTACCCTACCTGAGCTATCATCCAGACTACTAGAAGAAAATGAAGCTTCAAGAACAAATCCAAGGCTCAGACTATCACCATGATGAAAGATTCCAACTGACCTATTTGTCTTTCTTTGAGACTGAGGAGGAACAAACGAAGATAAATGAGTCAAGAAATGTATACCGGAGCACCTTTTTGTCAAACAAAAGACAAATCTAAAAAGTTAATAAAAAATAACAACAGTGATGTGCAAGTTAGCCACAACGCAGGCAAGTTAACAAAGATTGACTACAATACTGTAATTCCCATTTTCCAATAGAACGTAAAAAACTTGATTTTAGCAAATACTCAAAAAAGCGAGTCTCTACCTCGTCCATCTCACTCTAATAACCTTATGGGAAATGATAAGATAGTTTAGATTGGAGAATTGAGTTGATTGGCTATGAGGCACAGATACTCCAAAAGTTTCAGGCATGGAGTATCCGCCCCCAAAACACCTCGATACATATCAGACATCCCAAATCTGTATCTAGCTGACTTGTTGCAAAGTTTGACTTTTGGATACAACATGCATATACAAGGAACATAGGATAGATGCGGTGGTTCTCAACATCTTTGCGAAATTATTGATTTCACCATCACCTTCATGTGCAATTCATAAAATGGTTCAACACACTTGCACTAGTCTGGGTTAAGTTTTACTATTTGGATCCAATATATTTAACCTTTGGGGAGCACACTGCACTTTGTTTTCAAGATAGGAAAGCCTATGACATGGAGGTGTTCCTTTCTCAGCCACAATCGTTTGACAACTTCCATGTCCATCGCATCACCAACACAAGTTGTACGTTTGGCCTTTTGCGGCGTACTAGCACGACCACATCTATTTCAACCAAGGACGTTGCAAAATAGGTTGTAAATTATTTTTAGGTTACCATTTTTGGCACCTAGTGGGACACTGTAGTACTAAATTCATCAGATTTTCATGCAAATTGAAACCACTCACAATTTAAGAAGAGATCTGAGGCAGAAACCCAGATGGGAACACCAATCATATCTAGCCAACCGGGACCGAACGTAAGTGGTTTGATGACAACCACTATTCTTGAAACAAAAATAAAAATTAGATTAAGTGGTTTGATGACCAATTGGGCACGGCAATGCACTACTACAAAAAAGCAAAAAGACGACGGTAAACCACCGTCGTGTATTCGGTTTTTCAATGGTTGTGGAATCCACCGTCATCTTTTCCCTCATAAACCACGACGCTAAATCACCGTCGTTGTTAACATATACAACGTCATCAACAAATAAAAAACGACGTCTTTGTACTGCAAAAAGACTAAAAAAGCAGTCGAGGATGAGAATAGACGACCAATTCTCTAAACAACCGTCGTAAAAAAGGAAAAATATGACACATATTAACAGAACAAGGCCGCAAGATAGACATACAACGACGAAAATTAAAATAAGACGCCGTTAAATATCATTTTCACGACAATAAAAAATATGACGTCTTTAAATACATAAGAAGACGACGTTATTTAATCCTACTACGTCGCCTATATAAAAACAGCCGTCGTAAAATAAATTTTCCACTTCGATTTTTCTATAAAAGATGACGTGGAAATAGTTGTCAGTGTCATTATTTACGACGTATGTATTTATAGAGTAGACGTTGAAAAACGAAACAACGTCGGTTACAAATATATGGGAGTCGTATTACAAAATTTATACGTCCTATCTTCAGAAACAAACAACGACGATAAATATTAGACGTTGTTAAATAAAACAACGTCGAAAAAAAATAAAAACAGACGTGTTTAGTCTGCTAAAGTTTTAAAAATTTGTCGAGGATGAGAATAGACGACCAACTCAAACAAATCACCGTCGTTAAAAAGGAAAAATATGACACATATTGAAAGAACAAGGCCGCAAGATAGACATACAACGACGAAAACTAAAACACTACGCCGTTAAATATAATTTTCACGACAAGAAAAAATATGACATCTTTAAATACATGAGAAGACGACGTTATTGAAATCTACTACGTCTCTTATTTAAAAATAACCGTCGTGAAATAAATTTTCCACTTCGATTTTTCTAAAAAAGATGACGTGTAAATAGTTGTCAGTGTCATTATATACGACGTATGTATTTATGTAGTTGACGTTGAAATGCGAAACAACGCCGGTGGCATTTATATAGTGGACGTTGTATTTATATGTATTCATTACTCACGACGCACTTATTAATGTAGACGACGTTGAACTTCTAAACAACGTCATTATTTACGACGCACGTATTAAACAACGTCGGTTCCAAATTAATGTTCAGATAATTTATCTCGTTTTTTAGGCGTCGGTATTATGGGATTGGAGTCGTGTTATTTTGAATTACATGGCGGTTCTTAATCCTTCCCCGACGTGATATCCTGGATAATTGCTCCACAATAGCGTCGTGGTTCTTCATTGTTACGTTGCTTTAAGACGTCGGTAAATATGCTGAATAAATGGTTAACCATAACGTCGTGTTTTATTTGAACAGACGTCGTTTTTTATGCAGAATATAATGATGTAATCTGGATCCAGTATTTTTTGCACTGATTGTTTTGTGGCCAAAACCTGTATAATGAAAGTGAAGAAATGACATTACAATATATTACAAAATTAATGTCATACACCGCCAATTACATAAGCATCATTCAATCCATATATCTTCACACCCACCTCGAATATTTTGACTACCTAACTCACCCACCAGTTCATCAAATGTGTCAACATTTGGCATCCCTCTAGTAAATGGCTCACACTCAATTATCACATCACCTAAGACTTCATCACCAATAACATCATTATATTCTCTATTAGGCATTGATAACACTACCGACCAACCACGATGCATCGGGTCGTCAACAAAAAAATATTTGTTTGACTTGAGAAGCCAAAACAAATTGGTCATTCCTATGTCCAATTTTACTCAAATCTACAAGGGTAAATCCAAGTTCGTCGACTACAAGACCAGAACTATCTATCCAATCACACCTAAAGACTGGGATTGTAAACTTTTGGTAGTCAAGGTCCCAAATTTCTTGAATGACCCCATAGAAACCCATATTTGAGAGAATTGGGTTTTTATCCTTGGCACTAGCAACTTGCATGGTATGTGCAAGTAAATAAACTCCACTATTTTGAGTTGTCCGCACATCATCTTGTGCCTTGATATTGAATTTAATACCTTTAATAAGATAGCTCCTATATAATGGCACTGCCATGTTTGGACCAGCTGCTAGCCACCTTAAATTTTCTGATACGCCATGATTGTCTTCCTCAAGTTCACTTTGAACCTGCAAATTAATCAAATCTTAATTCAATCTAACATAGAAATAAGAAGAAAATTAAAAGAGAAATATGTTATTCAACAACATATACCTTGAAGCGTAGCCATTGAATGAAAGTGCTATTGTGCTTATCCTGCAGCCACTTTGTTCTCTTTCTAAATTTTGGATAAGCAGTCTTGATGTGGATCATATGTTGCCTACATGACACGAAAAATTCAAGCATTACGGTCCCAAATATATAAGATAAACATAAGAAATAATTTAAAATGGAAACTTAAAGAATAAAACTCATACGTACTCGATATAAGGTAGGACTTCCTCCGTATTCTCCAAGACATATAGATGTGCTTGATTCAACAGGTCCTGATCAACTACGCTCACTGTGCAACCTGATAATGGCTTTGAAACTCCCATCTTTTGGCTTGAAGGCACTCCAACTGTACTAACATCAGATAAATGCTGCTGAATACAAAACTCTACCGCTTCTTCAGCTATATACCGCTCAGCAATGCAACCTTCGGGACGAGTACGATTCTGAACATACCCCTTCAGGACTTTCATATATCTTTCAAACGGATACATCCACCTAAAATATACTGGCCCACATAGACGAACTTCTCTGACAAGATCTACTACTAGATGAACCATGATATCAAAGAATGAAGGGGGAAAGTACTTCTCAAGCAAACACAAAGTAACTACTACATCTTCTTCCAACTTATCTAGCTTGGAAACATCAACAGTCTTTGCACATATAGCATTGAAGAAGAAGCACAAAAGAGTTATTGCATACCTTGCAGGCTTCTCCAAAATAGAACGAATTGCCACAGGGAGCAATTGTTGCATTAAGGTATGACAATCATGTGATTTAAGGCCAAGAAGTCTTTAATCTTGTAAAGATACAAGATTTTTAATATTTGAAGAAAACTGTACCTACTATGGCCATCATCTTCTTCAACATATCAATTTCTTCAGACACAAAACTGTACCTACTATGGCCATCATCTTCTTCAACATTTCTACTAGCATTAGTAGTTGCTTCCCAAGGTTCTCCGTGAAATGTCCAATTCTTATAGCTTTGGTCAATTCCATTAAAGTATACGTGATCCCTTATAATTCCAACCCCAAACAACTTCAAATTAACACATTTAACACATGGACAACGGATATGTGTTGTAGTTAGAAGATTTTCTACAGCAAAGTTCAAAAATGCTTCCACCCCAAATTCATATGCCTTCGATCTTCTATCCGAGTGCATCCATGACTTATCCATCTCCGACACTATAACCTATTATCTATAATAAAGTGAAAATACAGGCAATGACCATCACTATAGCAGATTATACAAAGATCTAATAGCAAGTAATACACAATAGAGACGACGGGTTTTAAACAAAAGCAGACGTATTTGGCATATATAGACGACGGATTTTCAACAGACGTCGTCTATTATAAGTAATACAAACGACGGTTTATGAAAAAACCGTCGTGTATAAGTAATACAACGACGGTAGTTTAAAAAACCGTCGTGTAATCGTCGTCGTATGCCTAAAAATTCGTCGTGTCTCAGTTTATTTTCAAGAACACAAAACCCATTAAGAACACAACATATATATGAAACCAAGCAAGAAACCAACATATACATGAAACCAAGCATGAAAACAATAAATCCATTCCCAATTCAACATAACATAGGGTGATTAAAAGAGCCGACAAAATTAAATCCATTCCCAATTCAACATAACAGATAATGTAATCCTTATACAATTTAAACAGAAAATCCATGAACCCATACCTATAAGCACATTATTAACAGATCGAAAAGCATACACCTAAAACCCTTTAACAAAACAACCTAATATCATTCAATGAATTTACAAGGGGAAGATAGGGTTTGTACTTACAGGTTGGACGAGCTCACAGATTCGACGGAGCCTGGA
>NC_047652.1:12866022-12976520 GCF_902201215.1 Prunus dulcis
AAGCTATATAATGTGTCATAAAGTTTAATCCCTTTAAATAAAATCCTTGAAAGGATTGAAATTGCATGAAGCAAGTCCCTGAATGACATGTGCCTGAAGCACAAAATCCGTTCTCAATACTAATATGCATAAATTGCCTCAGTGAGTACATTAATATGTTTGTAAACACATTAAAGCTTCTCAAGAGTTCCATAAATATTTGTCTCGACTAAAAGATCGAGCATTATGCCAACGAGATTATTGCTTATACTAAGAAAGTATTGAAGCATTTTTAAGCGTATTATTCGTTGGACACTTGAAGGATTTTCCGGAAGTATATTGGACCGGACATCGTATTTTCCAGATAGAGCTCAACTCCATCATTTTGGATGATGTGAGGCATATTTGATGCTATCTAAGCATAACACCATATACGGGCATATTTTTGGGTGAAATTATAAATAGCCCAAGTGTTATTAGATATGCGGACTCTGGAAATCTCTATGGACGCTTACTGGAAACAGCTAGTCATGAAGTTTTCAGGGGGAGATATTCATCAGGGGGAGCATGGTATTCATAAAGACTTTCATACACTGTACTCTTTTTCCTTCATCAGGTTTTTATCCCACTGGGTTTTTCCTGGTAAGGTTTTAACGAGGCAGTGTCGCTCAAAGATTGACTCACAGAAGCAGTGTCAACTATGATATTCAGACAGATGATCAACAGTATGGCTTCAAGATATTATGCCAAGCATCAGGGGGAGCGTGCCATCCAAACAGACCTTTCCACACTGTACTCTTTTTCCTTCGTCCAGGTTTTTTATCCCACTGGGTTTTTCCTGGCAAGGTTTTAACGAGGCAGTGTCGCACGCATGTCCATATACACAGAATTTTATTTTACTCATGGTTATGTACTCTTTTTTCCTTCGACCAGTTTTTGTCCCACTGGGTTTTTACTGGCAAGGTTTTTAACGAGACATATTTCATACCATTTGTGGTCTCCAAGGGGGAGTGTTGTAAATAATTAGGTGTGGAGCCCACATGTTGGAAGGGGGCCCCCACACGTTGGAAGAAAACTTTGCCTACAAAAGGATTCCTTCTCATTGTAACAATGATTGATTACAGAGATCAAAACATTCAATAATGAGATCAGTTTCTCTACTTTCTCTATCTCAATTTCCTCTCCAATTTCTCTTTAGTTTACAACAAAGACCACAATATATTTTATTTTATTTTATTTTCAAAAAATAAAAAAGGATGATAATAGAAAAGAGGCTAGGTAAATGGGTAAGAATTCTATAGTGAGGGCCAAAGGTTGCTCTAGGCTACAACCCAGAGGAGTAAGCATTCTATAGTGAGGACCTTGTATATGGTCTTTAGGTGAGGCCATATCTCTTAATCGTTTGATCAAATTGGTTACGTTAAGCAATAAGACCTTACCTAAAGCCCATATATAAGGCCATCACTACAACATGACTCTGCATGCATGCATCTAAATTCAGTCAGCATATAAAAATGACGTGGAACATATGGCTGAAGCAATAGAAGAGGCGTTGGAGCGTAGCACGTGCAAAGGTAAAATCGGAAAGTTACAAGTTTGGGCCCTGAGCTCGAATTTGGGCCCATGACCCGTTGTTTCGAAGAGAACAATGTCACAAGTAAAACCCATTGCTTTTCTATTACATAAGGGCTTTTTTGGGTATTCGAGATTGTTTAGCAGCCCAAAAAGGCATTTTAATATTTTTCTAGTTTTTGGAAACTTTTGTTAATTTTCCTTTTTATTTCCTTTTGGATTCCTAGAGTTTCTAGGAGTATTTAAACCAATTTTAGCATGTGGCTAGGGCATTATGTTATCATTTTGAAGTTCAATAAACTTGAAATTTTCTCATATCTGGAGGATTCCAGGCTATTGATTCTCTTAGACTAATCGTTTGATTGCCTCCATATTGGCATAGGGCGTAGTTATTGTAGGAGGAGCTTGTTTATAAGTGCTTATGTAAGATGCATGTTTGCTCATAGGCACTTTTGTTAAAAGTATGTTAAAGTATTTCAAAAAACCTATCACTGGCATAGGGCGTAGTTATTGTAAGAGGAACTTGTTTGTAAGTGCTTATGTAAGAAGCATGTTTGCTCATAGGCACTTTTGTTAAAAGTATGTTAAAGTTTTTATAAAAAGGAATCAAGTGCTACCTGGAAAAAAAAAAAAAAAACATGCTAAGTTCTTCTCAAGACAGCACTGAAAAGTGCTTTTATAGTCCAGAAACACTCCTATATGGGAGTGATTTTGGAAAGGCTAAAAGTGTTTTCTGACAACCAAAACTGCTTCTTATAATGTTTGGCAAAAAAATTAAGAAGCGCTTCTAGAGAAGCACCTGTTATGTACTTCTTTAGAAAGTACTCCCAAAAAGTACTTGAATTTCTTATGAAAATTTCAATGTCTTTATAATAAAAGATTTTATGAGCATAAGTGCTTCCTAGAGAAGCAGTCCTAAGTATGTCATAAGTTGAAAGTGCTTCTAATCATTCTAAAAGTAATGTCAAACATACAAAGAGAGAAAAATAGAGTGAGGCTATGTAGTTATTAGAGAGGAAGGAGGGTAGAGAGAAAATTGTGGAGAGATTTCTGATTTAAATTTTATTAAAATAAATTTTTTTATTACAAGCGATAGTAATGTCAAACATACAAACAGAGACAAAGAGAATGATGAAGATGACAGTAATTAGAGAAGAAGGGAGAGTGGAGAGAAATTGTGAAGATACTTCTTATTTAAATTTTATTACAAATAATTTTTTTTTAATATAAGTGATAGTCTAAATTACAAGGGGAGGGGGTTTCTTACACAGACCACCTAGGTTTCATGGGAGTTCGAACCTGAGACTATTGGTCTGCAAATCAAGACCTTTTTCCACAGGGCAAAACCTCGTTGGCTATTAAAAACAAATTTTAATGAGGGTAAAATTTGTAAAACATGGATATAGGATAACAAATGCTATATTTCTTCTTCGGCAAAATTGTAGCAATGGTCTCTCAAATAAGACCCCACTTTACTTTTTGGCCCTCAACCCCAAAAATTGTTATGGCCATCCTTCAATTAGATATCACTTTGCACCACTCGTCCTTTTCGTCAATTCTGTTAGTTTTTTTGGGCGTTGTTTGAGGGTGGTCAAAATTCACCCAATCCGCCGAGGAGGGATTCCTAGTGGGGCAATTCCTAGCGGCGAGATTCTTAGAGGTCAAGAATTCCTAGCGGCGGAATTCCTAGCGGCGGGATTCCTACCGGTCGATAATTCCTAGCAGCCGAGGGTTTTTAGGGTCCGAGGGATTCCTAGTAGCCAAGAAATCCTAGCGATCGAGATGCCTTCTCAAAAAGGTGGCCGAGGTGTTTTCCTCAAAGGCCATGGTGCCTTCTCAAAAATATGGTCAAGCATTTCCCTTTGCAAAAGTGGCCGGGCGTATCCTTGCAAAATTAGTCAAACGTTTCCTTTTGCAAAAGTGCCCGGGCACTCCTTAAATACCTTGGTCGGCCAGTCCTCTTGCAAAAAATTGGGCCGAGGTGGATTTTCTCCTTGCGCACCCATGTGCCATATCGCAACACTTGGGCATGCAAAGTTGGGCCGAGAGAGTTGAAGTTTGGCGGGAGGTATTTCCACCGAAAGAGTTGTTCGGCAGGAAGTATGTCTTCCGAGTTCCCAATATTCAAATATTTTGAGAACTCAAAGATAGTCTAACATAGGCAAGCCCAACATCCAAATATTTGGAGCTCCCATACCGCCCACCTTGGTGGATGGTCAGCCAACTCTAGAATTCTAAAACTTCAAAAGGTACGAGGTTCCACCAAGATGAAATCTCGGAGGTCCAAGCTCAAGCCACAAATTCGAGCCCAAGATTTCCGGAGGTCAGTATGCACGTGACGGAGGCCTCACAAGGAAAGAAATCAAGACGGTTGATGACAATTCAGAATTTTCCAAAATGAGAGAAAATCAAGCAACCATAATATCTCCGCCGACATGATCCACGGATTTTAGGGGCTTCAAAAGGAAAGAGTTTTAAAAAGAGTTGATATTTGGCCATTCAATGGCCAGCCTATGGGCTGACGAATGCCCTATATAAACCTCACCAAACGAAGACAAAAAACACACAACATCAGACAGACAAACCTATTTTTCATCTCGCACTTTTCTTTTCCTAGACTTAGGATTTTACTTTTCATGCACCTAGTGTAGTGAGTTCTTCCTTTTCTTAGTATAAGTTTAAATTCTAGTTCAATTTATTTTTCTTGTCATTTAAATTCAAGTTTATTTCAATTGCTTTGCTTTTCATTGTTATCGCACTTCAATTAAGTTTAATTTCAAGTTCATTTTACTTTATCATTCTTATCGCTTTCATTTCGTTCTTGCTTTATTTATCGCTTTGATTCATTTTATCGCACTTTAATTCTTATCTTTACGTTATTCTTTCACACTTTACTTTATGCATTTGTCTTTAAATTATATTTAAGTTTAAGCACCTTTACTTTACGCACTTATTCTTCGTTTCATTATGTTTCACCTTCAATGTTCATCTCCACCTACTCCACATCATTTGGTCGTTTACATAAAGCCTTGACCCCAATGTAGTAAAAGAACCTAGGCCTTGAGGAAGTTCCTTACTCGGCCGAACAATCATTTGATTAAAGACAGATCTCGGACGCAACACATCCATCTACTCACATTCCATTCAAGTCCAAATTCGGGGCTGGGTGGTGGCACACCCCGTACTTTAAAAAAAAGGACCAAAAGTTCCTTCCTTCGGCTGCCCCGGCCGAAAAGAGGGAAACAGGCGTGTGTGAATGAAAATGGTCCCCGTGAAATCTTCCCCATACTCCATCAAAAGATATCCCTTTTTAAACCAACCAACACCACCTACTATTGATCCTAAGAGTGCTGCTAAACGAACCCTAAAATTAACTGAGTACATCCTACTACTAAACTATTTATTGAATTGCTAATTTATCCTAATATAAAATGACCAAAATGGATATATTGAATTGTGAAACAAATAAAATTTTAATAAGTACACCTTACTCACTATATTCAACCCTTATCAGACATAGAAAAGTCTTCGTATTGCTTGGTGCTCACGAATAACACAGCGAGTACTAGTTTAGGATTGGTATTACGAAATTAAAGATTTTGATGAAACCCAAAATCTGAAAAGAGGGCACAGATTCATGTAGAAAGAGAAACCTGGTTGATTGGTATTAGAGTGTTGTACTAGGGCTATTTTTGGTAGTTAAATAGGGTGTACTTAGTTAATCTTACATTTTGATTAAAATATTAAGGTTAACTTAGATTACAGGGTGTACTCAATTAATTTTAGGGTTTATTTAGCAGCACTCTATCCTAATTATATCATAATAAGTCACCTATACAAAATAAGGAAAGAAATCATAATGAAATACAACCAAGGAAACTTTAAACTCATTAGTCATTTCAAGTATTTTTATCAAATCTTTTAAAACTATTTGGCTAGTTATGACTACTACTAAAAAAAACTTCTTGATGGATCTAGCCGTAAATATTTGTTTTCATCTTTAGTGGAGATTTTTTAAATTTTATTTTGTTTCATAGAAAAAGGTACATCCATCCGAAGAAAAAAAAAGTTGAACTTAAAAAATATTTTGATGCTCATAAGTTGAAATCTCTTGCGTTTGATTAGTTATTAAGTCTAAAGCTTATTTACTGTTTCACCCCTTAAAATGAATCCTCGGTCTCACTTTACCCTTTTAAATTGAAATTTTTTCACTTAACCACCTGAATCTCTAAAAATTGCTAAAATTTCTCACTTTACTACTTCCGTCCATTTCCATCCACAAAACCATTAAGTATGTTGACACGGCATGGGCATTCTAGTAATTTTAGCTCCTTATCTTCTCTCTATCCCTCCGTCTCTCTCTTCTCTCCCCTCCCGGACCCAACCTCCATCGCTTCCCGTCCCCTCCTCCCTCTCCACTCTTCTTTCTTCTCTCTGCCTCTTTTTGCTTTCTACCTCTCTTCTCTCCCCTCCCCTTGCCATACCCAACCCCCACCCCAAACCTAACCCTCCATGGACTTAGTCAACACACCCAAACCACCACAAGAGAGAGAGAGAGAGAGAGATATATATATATATATATATACAAATGGAGAGAGAAGAGAGAAGATAAGGAACTAAAATTACTAGAATGACCATGCCACATCAGCACACTTAACGGTTTTGTGGATGAAAATGGACGGATGTGGTAAAGTGAGAAAATTTCAACAATGTTTAGAGATTCAGGGGGTTAAGTGAGAAAATTTCAGTTCAAGGGGGGTAAAGTGAGACCGAGCGTCCGTTTCAAGGGGTGAAACAATAAATATTGTGCTTCTCAATATTGGAAAATGTACTAAGTTTGAAGGAATTCAGATCCGATTAGCTGTCATTGGGTTTAGTCCACAGTTTTTTGGTTTTAGATGTAGGTCCTTTGACTTTATGAACTTTTTTGTTGTGTCAATTTTATCCTTTGAGATAAATAAGAAAAACATATTGAAAATCTAAATTTAATGCTACCTATATCTCAGGTACATAAAAAAGATAAGCGGTAAAACGTATGTTACCTATAACTTAGATCCATAAACAAAAAAGCAAAAAGGTGTGGTACCTATATCTCATGTATGTAAAAACACAAGTCAATTAATAACTTCTTTTCTTGTTAAGGGAGTATGTTACCTATAATTTAAATTTATATATATATATATATATATATATGAAGAAAAAAATATATTAAAAAATGTATTACCTATAACTCAGGTATACTATACATAAAAGAACAACTATAAAGAACAAAATGACTGAACCTGATTCAAAGTTGGGCATATATTCAACATAAAATAATAAAAAATAAATAAATAAGAAGAAGAAGAAGAAGTCGATACCATGACAGCATAGCAAATGGATATGACTATGCTTCAGCTGGTCATTTGCACCTTGGGATGAACCCCAAATCTGTATGAATCTCCATTATTTCCTCATCTATTTTAACGAGTGTTTGGCTTCCTTTGAGAACTAAACTCACTCCATTATCTCTTTCTTATGTCAATGTACAACATTTTTTTTTGAAAAAAATCTTCCCAATTAGGTGCTTTACTTATCATAAATTTAGTAATTTATTACAAAACCACCATAAATTTTGCTACAATTAATAACTTCATTATTCCTTACGTTTTATGTGCTCAAGGGTAAACTGGTAAGGAAAGAAATATAAGAGCATCCATAATCATACTCTCTATTTTTAAGTTATAATTTAGCTAAAAACACTAGAAAGCTATTTTAGGAGCTCTCTATAAAATTTCAACTCCAACCATACTCCGTAGTTTAAAGAGTCATAAATGTTTTTAATGTTTTTTAATTCAATTTTTGAATAAAGTGTAGACACAAAAGCACTAATAAAAAATAGTTGGCTTTAAATAAATGCTTAAAATAAATTAAATAAAGAAGCATTTAATTATAGGGAGTCACTAGGAGTCCTTTCTCTCTCTTCAGATTTAAGAGCTCCTATAGGTCTCCCTATTTTACGAGCTGAATAGGGAGCATGGTTGGAAGTGGGTTTTTTTAATTCCTCCCTAAATTTTAGCTAAAGAGGTGGTTTAGGAAGCTTATTGTGGATACTATAATATTAGTTAATTATCTCATTAAGGTAAGTAATCTAAGATAATGGGTAATATTGGAATAAAAAATGATTTAAAAATATAAAAATAAAAAGATTACATCAGACAATATTAAACAAGGAATGTAATCCTATGTGGCACAAAAGTCAAAGGACTTGGATCAAAGTCACCAAATTCAAGGATTAAACTCAACTCCCTAATTCTGCTATAAATTCCCATAATAAACTCTAAACCCAAACTTAACCCTTGGCCCCGTTTGGTTCATGGGAAAAGAGGCTTGGGAATGGGAATTCAATTGTTTTCCTATGTTTGGTAAGTCTATGCATGGGAAATAGTTGCCTGTCACATGGGAAAGTAGGGGGAAAGTAAAGTCGTCCTCTTAACTTGGGTTTTGTTTTCCATCCTCATGGAAAAGTTTGGGAAAATGAGCCAATATTCAATGCACAATTTTTATGACTATTTTGTCCCTATGAACAATTTATAATTACAACATATGATTAAATGCATTCTTTTTTTATTTGATTTAATATGGGTATAATTGGAAAATTATACAAACTTTGTTTTCCATTCCTACTCAAAACAAACACGGGAAAGGAAACAAAGTGAAATCTCCCAGTTACTTTCCCGATATTACCAAACGTGGGAAAGGAATTTTTCATTCCCATTCCTTGAAAACTGACATGGGAAATGATTTTCCCTCAAATCCATTCCGTGAACCAAACGGGGCCTTAAACCCATAACAGATGTCATTGCACAGAACCATGGCATAAACAAGATGAGGAGAGTGCCTAAATTCAATTTATGTAAGCAATATTTGTTGGAGAATTAATTGTGGAATTTTTTATTTTTTTTTTACAAGTGATAATCTATTTTAAATTAATCTAAACTATGGGGAGGGGGGTTCGAACTTGAATGGAGATGGGAAACACATCTGCTCTATCTAACTTGCCTAAGCCCATATATTCATTAATTGTGAAACTTTTAAGAGAAGCATTTTAGATGTATTTATACATTACAAATTGTAGGTGAACCTCGGTACATAAGAGGTGTTTAATCAACTGCCAACTAGAACTAGTATCACATTTATGCAAAAGGTTGATGATCAAGTCCATGAATGCATCAAATCCATTCCTAGGGTTTCAACGTAAAACGAATATTAATAGATGGAACGAAAATAACAATTATTTAAATTATTTAACCACAGGAAATTAATTGATCTGACCATACATTAGGTGAGTGAGTATTGTCTTAATAGTTTGATTATTGCTTTTTGTTCTCTTTTTTTTATTTGCCAAATAATAGTTTGATTTCCTTATTAACGATATAAAGGGAAGGTGATTGAGAACTGATTAAGTTGATCCGTAAGCCAATCCCTGGCCATAGTTACACCTCTCGCACCATTCCACAGGCCCAATACCACCACCACCACCTCACTATTTTTTTTCCCCAACCACCAATGAAAACAATGAAACTCGATTTGGACCGATTCAATGGGGAAGACGGTGGCTGGGGTTTTGTTGGGGGGTGGTTGTTGGGGTTATGGTAGTGGCTGTGTGATTTTTATTTAAATAGTTTATTTATTTAATAAATATTTGATATGAATTTCTCAATTTGCCCTTAATTTTAACGGAAAAACTAACAAAATTGACGGAAAGGACGAGTGGTGCAAAGCGATATCTAATTGAAGGACGACCATGATAATTTTTGAGGTTGAGGAACGAAAAGTAAAGTGAGGTCTTATTTGAGGGACCATTGCTACAATTTTGCCTTCTTCTTCAGTTTGAGGAAGCAGGATCACATTGTGAAGCAATTTATCCTAATTACATCATAATAACTCACCTACACAAAATAAGGAAAGAAATCATTTGGATCTGGGTTTGTGTCTGCTTGATGAGGCTCCTGATTGGATTGACTCTGTGTTGGTGAATGACTTGATGAGGTTGTCTAAACCTCGTATGACTGGTGTTGTTTAGTTTCTTTGGTTGTTAGGGGTTCTTCCCCCCCTCCCTTCACCAAAAAGAGAAGAAAGAAATCATAATGAAATACAAGGAAGGAAATGTTAAACTCATTAGCCAATTCAATTATTTTATCAAATATTTTTAACCCATTTGGCTAGTTATGACTACTACTAAAAAAACTTCTTGATGGATGTAGCCGTAAAAATTTGTTTTGATATTTTGAGGGGATTTTTTTTTAAATTTTATTTTGTTTCATGGAAAAAGGTTCATCTATCCGAGGATAAAAAGTTAACTTAAAGAATATTTTAATGCTCATAAGTTGAATACAAGGGCATGCTTAAAAAGTATATTGCCTTTGATTAGCTATTAAGTTTAACGAGATACTATGCTTCTCAATGTTGAAAGATGTACTAAGTTCGAGGAATTCAGATCCTCTGTTATAATTTGCTTGACTTCTTTCCTCCATGTGATATTTCATTAAAATTTCATTCAAAGGATTCAAGTTATACACATCATTTTTAAAATAAAACCTCAATTTCCTAACCATGATGAGCTTGAAATTGGTAATTGATGAAAGGGATTCAATTTAATAATGTAAAAACGAACGAAGGGAGATCAATATATGCTATACCATCTCGGCATATTGGTAGTTTATTAAAAATATTCAATTCAATTGTGAAGACTGACATCTCAGCTGTTGCTATTCAATTGTGAAGACTGACATCTCATTCTAATATAAATTCGCATAATAAACTCTGAACCCAAACTTAACCTGTGTCATTGCACATAACCACCACATAAACATAATGAGTAGAGTGCCCAAATTCAATTTATGTATAAGCAATATTTGTCGGAGAATTAATTGTGAATTTTTTTAATTTTATACAAGCGATAATTTACTTTTAATTAATCTAAATTATGAGGAGGGGAATTCGAACTTGAGTGCAAATAGGTAACACATCCGCTTCAGCCAACTTGGCTAAGTCCATGTATTTACATTAATTGAGATGGCCAATAGCATACTAAACTTACACACACTACACGAATGCTAGGACTCGAACTCAGGACCTTGTCTGAGGGAGTAAATACTCCAAACCATTAGGTCAACCTCGCTACATAAGAGGTGTTTATTCAACTACCAACTAGAACTAGTATCACATTTATGCAAAAGGTTGATGATCAAGTCCATGAATACATCAGATCCATTCCATGGATGAACTCATGTAGGGTTTCAACTTAAAACGAATATTAATAGATGGAACGAAAATAACAATTATTTAAATTATTTAACCACAGGAATTTAATTGATCTGACCATACATTAGGTATCATTGTTGAGTGACTATTGTCCTAATAGTTTGATTATTGCTTTTTGTTCTCTTCTTTTTTCTTTTCTTTTTTTTTCTTTTTTTTTTTTTCGGTTTGCCAAATAATAGTTTTGATTTCCAGGGAAGGTGATTGAGAACTGATTGAGTTGATCCGTAAGCCAATCCTTGCCCATAAATGCCTTTTTTCTTCTTTTTTTTCATCAGCTGGTCTATAAAGTTCAAAGTGCATGCCTAAAAACCTCATTCACGTTAATGGTAATTTTAACTTCTTTTTTAATCAACGAAAAATGAGATATTCGAACTTGAAACATCAGTGAGTCAAGATTACAATAAGCCGGTAATTTCGAACTTTTATAAAGCCTTGGGATGCATATACTCATTGGTCAAGAATTTTCGAGCATATCCCTATTGAAAGAAGTTTCTGTTTATGATAGAAAACCCTCTCTCCTGTACGCTCATCACATCAAAGGAAGTTGATGCTGAAAAATGAAAAATGAAGAAATGAAAATATTTGGTAAACACACAATTTGGTAATGGACCCATTTCCCACGTCGCCAGAAACATGGCCTACCTGTTTGAGGACAGCAGCAGAATAATTTTACTCCCTCAACTACTTCCATACACCGAGGCCGGCTTCAGCTTTTATCTCCCTCTAAAACTCAAACACACCCAACATCTCTCAACCAACGAGACTTGGTCTTTCAATTCACTCTTGCCCTCCTCTTGTCCAAATCAAATCATCACTGACATTTTCCATCATCTCCAAAGTTTGCATCTGCAACTTCCCGTTAAACCCAGAATTGGATCTTCCTCTTCCTAACCTTTTAGGACCACATATATCCATTATTTTTGTGTGTGGTTGATTGGAATTCCCTATTTATTCTACGATTCAAACTCTGTTTCTTGTCATTTCCTATGTGGGATGTGGATATTTTTTTAAATAACTACAGTCTTCGTTAGGTTTGAAGTTCTTTAGAATCTAGACTCGTCAATGTTTTTACATCAAAAGTGACATGTTTGTTGGTTTCTGCTAAATCTGATATATGTGGTCTGAGTGTGATTTTCTGGCTTTCTTGAGATTAAAGTCTTAACAAGGATAATGGGGGTTGAGCTGTGTTCAGATAACTCTAGCATGGGTGTGAGCCCAAGGATTTCATTCTCTTATGATCTTTGCCAATCTGATGTTGCAGCTGTGGAACAACAACAGCACCACCATCCTCCTCTCAGATCCAATTCATCATCATCCTCATCGAGAAGCATGAATTCAAGCATGGAGTTTGATTTCTGCGTCGTCCACGAGAGCTTCGAGCAGGAGTCTTCCTCCGCAGATGAGCTTTTCTCTGATGGGAAAATGATTCCAAGTGAGATCAAGAAAAAGTCTGCTCACCCAAAACAGCTGGATCAAAATATTGTGCCTCATCAACATCCTCCACTGCCAACAGCGGCAGCAGCTGATCCAAGTGACGAAAACACAAGTAGGGCGAAAGAGAGCGGTAAAGAAAGCAAGAACATGAGCTGCAATGAAGCTGATGAGAAGCAGAGTTCCAAGTCTTTTTGGGGGTTCAAGAGAAGCAGCAGTTGTGGTAGTGGTTATGGCAGAAGCTTATGTCCTTTGCCACTTTTATCAAGAAGCAATTCAACTGGTTCTTCATCATCATCAAGTGTAAAGAGATCAGTATTTTCCAAAGAGGGTCAAAATCAGAAGCAGACTTCACAGCAGAAATCTGCATCCAAGAAGCTCCACTCATCATCACAATCTTCTTCAACTTCAATGAATTATCAAAAGCCTCCATTGAAGAAGGGCCAATATGGATCATATGGCAATGCTGCTCCATTTAATCCTGTGTTAAATGTTCCTACAGCTAACCTATTTGGTTTTGGATTAATCTTTTCAAATGGAAAAGATAAGACCAACAAGAAGAAGTGATGATATGTGTATTGGCATTCAATGATCAGTTCATCTTATATGGGAAAATAAAGTTTTTTAATTTTATTTTCTACATTTAACTTGTTGAATTTTAAGTGATTGTAAATTAAGAGTAAAGGGCTTTGAAGAAAGAAGACAAAGAGATAAAAAAGATGCATCAATTCAAGGGAGGGACAAAGGCATATGTATGATTCTAGCCACATGCTTTGGAAGAGCTAAAAGACAAGGTAACCATAGTTTTTCTTGGTGTCATCCCACATGGTGTTTTCCACTTTTTCTGCGTTATTTGGTCTTTGTTCACACATTTGGTTATATGCTGTGGTTTGGTTTTTGTATTTTCTTTTCTATTTTCCTGCTTGCTCTGTTATAGCCAGAGAGAGGTCTGATCTTTTGACTTTGAAGAGCGTTTGGCATGTTCTTTGAACTTGGTTTGGAATTTTATCTGTTTTTTTAATTTTGACTCTCATGGATTTTACAATATTTTTTTGTGTGTACACACAACTAGATGTAGTATATCAATGCGTTTATGTTCATTTGTGCATACCCTTTGTCGCAACAAGTCAATACCCAAATTCAACCTAATTTATCCTTGTAATGATTAACATAACTAACAAAACTGTTACAATAAGGCAAAGACGGAGCTACGACAGGAACATCTGCCACATTTATTTATCTATGTTTCTCATCACGTATATACAATTGTGACACATAAAAATCTTTCATATATGTCAACGGGGTCTAACCCAGTAGAAAAGGTCTTGATTTGCAGATTAGTGGTCTCAAATTCGAATTCCCATAATATCTTAGTAGTTTGTGTGAGAAACCCCCTTCCTCCCTCTTGTAGTTTAGACTATCGCTTGTATTATAAATAAATAAAATTCTCTCATACCTAAGACCTATCAGGAGCATCTTGCCCCACTAAATTTTTATTTTTATTTTTTTGAGAAAAGATGAACTTATTAATACTCATCAAAGTAATGACATAGTTAGCATGTAAAACTGTGACTTTGTTAAAACCTTCCCAGAGAAAATCACGTGGATAGAGTCAGCATGTAAAGTAATGACACAGTCTTGCCCCACTAAATTGATTTTAAAGAAAAAATTGTAGGTTCAACTGTACATCTATATATAAAAGCAAAATGTAGAGAATGGTAAAACATTCAAAATACCAAAAAATGCCATTGGTTAATGCAAACATTAAGAATTGAAATTATTAATTAAATGAGGATAATATGGTAAATTCACACTTTTTTATATTTAAAAAAATTAAAACTAAAAGAAAAATCAGATAATTGATCCTATTTTTATGGAACACAACTACCCATTATCTTTTTTAATTCTAAAATAAATTAAATTTTTTTTAAAAAAAAAAAAGCCCCTGGCAGACGCGAAAGCGCACGCGGAGAGGCTAGTGAGCTATTATACAACTAAGTTTTTATTTATAGCCTTTGTAATTCACAATTTATTTATTTTTTGTGATAATTTACAATTAACCCTGATTTTATGGAAAAATGCCTCGAGAACGGTTGTAATGGGTTGCTTGAAAAATACTCTCAATCAAGATATTAACTTCTTGTGTTTGCTATTGTGTTGAAATTTTTTTAACCTTAAATTGTTGCTCGAAGTCGTAAGCTATCCTGGGCATCGGTTCAAGTTTCTTCAAAAGCAAGGGAACAAACAAGTAATTCCAATAATTTCCTAGTCAAGAAAAAAGGAATAAGAAAAAATAAATAAAAATTTCGATGAATTGTCAATTCAAGCCATTCACCATCATGTCCCATGCCTGTGAATAAATATTTTTTTTATGATTAGAACACTTCCACTCATTTGCATGGCAAAGGGTAAGGGTAAGGTAAGGGCTGTTACTATTCACGTAATAGTGGCAGCCCTTGTAAAAGGCTTGTGGTGGTTTCACATTACCATGGCAACCCAATGGCAACTACTATTCACATGAGATGTGAGGAGAGAAATTTGTGTAGAGTTTTAGTGTGGGAAGTGAGGAACATGACTTAGTATTTATTAAAAAAAATTCTGAAAATTTTAATATTTTTTCAGATTTTTTATAATTTTTTTTCGTTGTTGACGTCAACAAACCCAGACTATTCTTGCCTTTGGGCCTGTCCAGGCTTGTGGAGCCCACCAGTTGCCCAGGCTGCTGATGCCTGCTGGAACGTGAAAATGGGGCGGCCCTCTCCTGCCCTGACCAAGGCTGGCCGCTAAAAGTGCTCTTAGTTAAGAGGTGACATTTGCAGGAGGAGACTGGATGAAAATTAAATATCAGCAAATGAGGTAGACTTATTCACTTCATAGTTGGTAGTGAAGATGAATAAATTTCAATGGCGACCATAACAAATTAAAGGCATTTTCATCTTAATATGCATAGCATATTTATAAGAGATATTTAGTTGTATACTTATTCTTACCACTAGTGTTATAGATAAACACTATACCATTTAGTTTCTATAAACAACCCAAAAAAAACCCTACTATTGCCGGAAATTGGCCTTCATAATGTAGTCTCAAGTATATTTACAGATGATACATAGTAGCTCAAAGGTCTCAAGATGTCAAAGCCTTACTCGTAGAATGTTAAAAAATAGTTAGGAAAGCCTTGACTTGAAAGAAATTCTAGAATTTATTCTCAAAGATGTTGCTCTGAGCAAAAAAAAAAATCTTGGCTTATGGTGTTCTTTTTTCAAATATTTGTAATTTGGTTCCTATCTCGATTAGATTGTACATCGTAATGTACACATTGGAGCTTATTGCAAGAAAATTTCATGTTTTAATGAATCAAAATTATTTCTTCCAAATTCAATTGAGATGAACACATCAATGTGTCAGTAGAATAAGATTTTATTTTGGACTGTTGTTGTATGTAGTGAAGGGAGTAGAGGTTTCACTCCAAAATCAATTGGTAATATAGGAGAGTAGTCCAACTTGTTATGAGCTCATGCTTTAGGTGTTTCAACTTTTCAATGTGGGACAAATACAACTTCGTTGTAAGTTTTCATTCTTCATCCATTCATAATTGTCTTGGATTCACAACTCTTACACGTAGATTACTTGTTATGGCTTGACATACAACCATGCTATAACTTGTACGTTTTGTTGAACTTTTGACATTGGAAAAATAGAGATTAAGGGAGAAAACACAAGTTAACACTCAAGAATAAATAACTCGTCAGTCTAAAGAATTCACCAAAGATATCTGAGCTAGGAAATAAGAAAAAATCCATCTATTTAAAAGATAAAGGCTATAAAATTCAATTAAATCTGGATGTCTCATTACATTAGGAATGAGGGGTTTAAATAATGTGTTCATGCAACAACTCTCCATTAATAGGTTCATTCTCATAAATAACTAGACATGTACCAAGATTTGGAACAATGCATTCTTTATCCCAATATAATCTTAAAGGGGTGTATTTAATTGAGGTTTTAAAAGACTATTTAGGGATTAAAAAATTCTAGTGGATTTAAGTAGAATATAATGACTTGTAGAATTTTATTTATGGATTTCTATAATCAAGATTTTTTACTTATGGATTTTAAAGATTTCTATCATAAGATTTATAAGATTAGAAGGACCACATGGATTTCTTCCGAGGTCAACATAAGTTTTTTTAGAAAAAATAGACATATAAAAATGAAACACTAATATTATTTCATTGTTGGTATGTCTTTCTCAATATATAAAAAAAAAAATTAATCTAAAACTAAGAAATAATATTAAACATTAATTAAAAAATCTTAAAGATCAAGAACATAATACAAAAAAACTCTCTCTGTGACCCTCCATGTTTTCTATCTAGGCAGCCCACAGCCCCACCACTCTCTCACTCATTTCTCTCTCTCTTCTCTCAGCCCACCCACAGAGCCAATCTCACTCTCGACAGCCTACCCTCCCACAACTACCACACACTCTCACCAATGTATTGTGGTCTGTGTACGAGAGTCAGAAAAAGATTCAATCTTGTCCATTCATTTGGCACCCTGTTTTTTTTTTTTTAACAGCTTATTGAAATTATTATCAAGAGGCTAGGACTTTCGGGAAAGAAGAAATAAAAAATTGGTAAACATTGAACGAATAAAATGAGAGAGAGCGAGAGAGAGAGTGTGTGTGTGTTATATAGTTTGTAAAGTTCTGAACTTTCAACATACAAAGTTAAAAGGGTCTACAAACAAGCTCTCGCTATCAGTGTGCTGCTCGTGTTGGGTTTTTGCTTTTGGGTTATTTGGGAGTTGGGGAAGGTTGAGAATCTTTTAAATTGGGGGTTTGAAGGTGATGGAGAATTCACAAGATTTATGCAACACAAAGGGAGATGAGGATGAAGGGAAGGTCGTGGCTTATACCCCAATTGAAGGAAAATTTTGGGGTAGGGATTTCTAAAAGTCCATGAAGCTATGAGAGAACAAATTATCTAGCCTATGCATATCAAATATGAAATCAAATAAAAAGGAAGCAAGAAAATAGCTACAGATTCATGCAAAGTCTCAACTTAGGTCCCAATCTTTATAGGTCTATGAAAGTTTGCACCATTGACACTAATATCACATATTAAAGAAAAGGTAGAAAGTGAACATACCTTGAAGCGAATCTCGAAACCAATCGTGTTCAAGTAGAGGGATTGGTCCCTTAGTTGTTGATTCTCCACTTTGTTCCCTAAATAGGCACAATGAGGTTATGCCTCCCCGAAAAGTCTTCACCATGGATGGATGAGAATAGGAGAATAAAGAACCAAGAGGAGAAGATGGGTGCTAGCCTCTTCTTCCTTTAGATGGCCAGCCAAGAGAGAGAAGGGAGGGAGGTTTGATGTTTCCTCTCTACCTCAATGTCTAACTTGAAAAACCTTAGGGACGTGTGGTATTGTGGCCATGAATATATGGACACATATGTCACACATGTGCCCCTAAGGAACCTATGTGTCACACACTCCCTATCCTTAGCTTTTTTGGGCTACTTTTTTCTACTACATTAATCCCATAATGTGTCACACCTTGCCTAAGTCTATAAGGTCCAAAATATTTAAGTCATGTAGGAGCAAAACTAAAGTTTCATAACTTTAATTAAATCATTAAAATAATCTAATTAGTTTAATTGGTTTTATGACTTGACAAATTAAATCATTAACTTGTCTAACAAGCATTGGTCCTAGTCAACCTTATGTTGATCGTTTCAAGTCTCGAATCAAATGGTTTGACCTTTTGACTTTAACCTTGACTTTGACTTTTGACCAAGCCACAAAATCATTTATTCTCTTTTAATTCTTGATCCATACCTTTTCAATGTGTGATCTTATAGTATCTAATTAGCGAGGCCGTGGGTAAGAATAAGTTCTTCTAAATTGAATGTGAATTGTATCCCTCTATACAATTCTCCCTATTGGTGAAGGCTAATTATAATTAGTCCTTATAGGACTTCCACAAACCATGAGTGACACCTACCAAGTATGTCATGGCTACCCAAGCTAAATAGAATTCATTTTAGAGAACCTAGTCAGTTTGTGATTACAATGCAATTCGGTCATTCTCTAACACAGTAATCTAGGTCGTGTTGTTGGGATATGGTTAGCTCATGTCAAATCCCTAACATGACATTTTTGGGTTATATGATTCACTTGGATGTATTGCAAACATTCTTGTTTCAATTCTCATCCTTTACTTTGGCCAACGATTTGACGAATCATATCTTCAGAGTATTCTCTCTTCTTACTAAAAGTAGAGATTCCTTATTGTACATTCACATGTCTCTGTGCACGTGCTGAGTGTGACAACCTGACCCAATTTTAACTATTCATCTAAATTATTTAATTGTGAAATTACAATTTTGCCCTTGGGTAGGGTCATTTTGGTCACTTTTTAATTTGATAGGATTTTGGAGAACTGGCTAGCACCATTGCGTAGAGTGCATCGATATGAGTTCATAGACACATAGTGGGCTCAAATCGGAGTTTCAACAAAGAAGTTATGATCAACGGAAGTGCAGTGGCACAACAGTAAATATTTCAAAGTTGGATTTTAAAGACCTCATATCAGCTCTCTCTCTCTCTCTCTCTCTCTCTCTCTCTCTCTCTCTCTCTCTCTCTCTCCTCACAAAAACCAATAGTCGCCCACTATTTTGACCGTCAGTTTCTTCCTCCGACCACCTTTTTGGACAAGACCGGTCCCAAACGAACTGGCCCGCCTTCCTCTCTTTGTCCCAACCCACCTTCGGCGAAGCCAGCTGACCCGGCGTTGGCAAAAACCCGATAAAGACCCGATTTTTCTCAAAACTTTCCATCGTTATTTTCGACGATTTCGGCCACCATTTTTGTCGATCTAGGTATGCTTTCTCATTCTTTCAACGTGATCTAGCTGATGGTTGGGTTGGTTAGGATTGATTTTGAAGTTTTGAAACTTAATTTGAAACCTAAGTTTTGGTCGGTTTTTGGCTCAAATTTCCGACAGCGCCAGCCACTTTATGCATTACTTTTTTCAACATATTGGTATTAATTAAATAAGATAATAAGGGAGGTATCACATCTCTTGATATGTGTGGGGGATGAGGGCAATAGTTATGGTGGTGGGAATACTACTAATAACAATGATGCTAATTTGTAGAATGACCATTTTCCATTATGGAAATATGTCACAAAGCTTGTAAAGGATGGAAAAGCCGGTGGCAATACTTCATTTCTATGCAACTGTTGTCAAAGGATCATAATCTAGAGTTGAGGCTCATTTGTTGAAAATTAAAGGGTATGGAATTGTTTGTTGCTCTAAAGTTACAAATGCTCATTTAATAGAGATGGAGAGAGAAGTAGAAGAATCGGAGTCGAGAGTGAAATGATTTTTTACCTAGTGATGTTCCTTTACCCACCTTGAAGACTTCAAACCGAGACAGTTTATGTAGTGGTAATGCTTCTTGTTTGATTTCTATTTGGTGTGACACAAGTACTAGCGACTCAAAGAAGAGGAAGACAAATCATGTTGAGAAAGCTTTGAACAATAATCTTAGAGAACAGTTAGATAGTGAGATTTCAAGAATATTTCATACGGCCGAGTTGTCATTTCAATTTCCAAGAAACGCCCATTACACGAATGCCTTTAGGATTGCTTGTCATAAAACACTTCCAGGTTACCTTCCCTTCTGTTACAACATGTTGAGAACTACACTTCTCTAAAAAGAGAAGAGTAACATTGAGGAGTGTTTAAAACCAATGAAGAGGGCATGACAAAGATTAGACACATTTTTTGGAGACCATGCGTAATTCATACCCTCAATATTGCTTTAAAGAACATATGCTTACCATCTCCAAGAAATGAAGGAGTTTATGAGCAATGTGGTTGGATTTCAACAATCTCTAGTGATGCTTGGTTTATTAAAAACTTTATTATGGACCATAATATGAGGTTGTCTATGTATAATGAGCATTGTAAGTTAAAGTTTCTCTCCATTGCGGAGACACGCTTTGCTTATACAATTGTGATTCTTAAATGATTTAAGCAAGTGAAACAAGGCTTGGAGCATTAGTGAATAATGAGACATGTATAAAGAATATGATGTAGCAAAAGCAAGAACGGTGAAGGAGAAAATATTGGATGATTTCTTTTGGGCTGACATTGATTACATTCTTAGCTTTAGTTCTCTGATATATGAGATGCTTAGGTTGAGTGACACGGATATGCCTTGTCTTCACTTGGTTTATGAGTGGTGGAATAGTATGTTTGAGAAAATGAAGACAACTATTTATCATAAGGAGCTCAACCAACCTACTCAAGAGTCAAAGTTCTTTGATGTGGGGCTTGAAATTTTGGTGGAGCGATGGACTAAGAGTACCACACCACTCCATTGCTTGGCACACTCTTTAAATCCTAAGTAAGTCTATTTCATTAATAAATTGAAGTTTGTCTTTATCATTATAATTTTGCATTCTTACTATCTACAATTTGGTATATATTGCAAGGAATGGCTTGATATGACTTCTATCGTGTTCCTCCACACAATGATATTGAGATTACAAGAGAGAGAAAAAAATGTATTGAGATATTCTTTTCTAATGAAGTGGAGCGAAGAATCATATCAATGAGGAGTAGCGTCTTTTCTACACCAAACCTCCAAACCATAGCCTTGAAGCTACTTGGACATCTTTGTTCCTTCTCATGTTGTGAAAAAAAATTGGAGCACATATAACTTCATTCACTCTATTAGGAGGAACAAGATAACACCACAAAGAGCCGAATAGTTTTTATGCACAACATTCTTCGTAAGGTGAAAACCCGAATATAAGGAAGGTGAAACTCATATGGGGGATGTTGGAGAGGATGCATTTGATTTCATGGATATGGACAATGTCGGAGTGCTTGAGATTGCAAACATCTCTCTTGATGAACCGGAATTAGAGGCTATCTTATTTACCGGTGATGACAATGATGAATTATGTTAAAGATTTGGAAAGTTGTTTCTCAATGTTCTAATTTATTTTATGTTGCTTGTTTTTAGAATTGAACAATCCTATCGAGACTTGTATTTTGTGTTTTGTTTTATGCATTGAACTTATGATGGATATTTATAACATGATAGATGAAATATCAATTTTTCTATTTATATTATTTTAATTGTTGTATTGGTGCTGTACTCATATCCTAATTTTTAAAAATTTGCCGTATTAGCGCACCCATATCCATATCCGTGCAACATAGGTGGAAATCTTCAAATCTTTCATCATTATAACTTGAATTCCTTTTCTCTGAATGCAATTTTCAAGAGAGGGAAAAATTAGATAAAGAGGGTCACTTCAAAGAGAAAATAAATTAGGAATTGTAAGGAGAGCATGCCCTACCTCCACTTATATCAATCACGTTCTTTCTATCAATCTGGTGCTAAGACAAGAACTCAATATGAAAAATAATGGCATGGCTCTTTGTTTTTGAATTTTTAGAAATTTTTTGTGGACACTAATCTTTGAGAAAAACAAACAAAGAGAAAGGGAAAGGTTGGGTGTTTTCTTTGGTGGGGTTGTAAAGTTTTCGGATTGTAGGAAGGGAAAATTGGGATCTAGAGTTTGTTCAAGAGATGGGAGGCGAGAGAAATTGGTGACTTAAAAATCTTTTTGTAATTATCAATCGGAATTAAGAGGATTTGAATTTGAGAGCTCTCCCAACACTAGATGAGGGGTCACTAATACGCTTTTGAGTTTGAAAATTAAATGAATAACTTGGGGGATAAATTGGTCACTGATCTGGTATGGTTTAAAATGAAACTAATTATATTTATGGTTGAAACTTGAAATTATGAATAGTAGCAGGCTTGGTTTCGACCATATAAAAAACATGCTTGGTTGAAACTTGAAAATTGCTCACAAGTCATATCCTTTCAGGATACCATTTTGACATTATCCTGCGGCGAGTACGACTTGACATTTTGGGTGGCGAGTATGGTGAAGTGTAGTGAGAGTATCGATGTTTGAAAAGTTGAAAACACGGGCTTGCAGTCCTCGCTAGGGCGCAAGATAGCAGCAGACAGACGTAGACCCAACGATATCTCGGATTTTCTATTTCCAATTTTGTCCCTATTCCCCAACAAACAACCCCCCAAACAATGACAATATTTTATTCTAACCCCCAAAACTTGAGCAATATTTTACTATTCGCGCTCTCTGTGGTGTTGACCACCCCTGCACTCTACAGTGCGCTTGGGGTGTACACTGTTGTCGTCCTCTGCTTAGCCTACGCACACGCCACTGTCACTGACAAGCCAACGCGTCTTTTGCAGAGAAGAGACTGTGAGCCAGCAGAAAAAGAAAGGGCTTTTGGAATCCTTTGAGAATAATGGCAGAGGAGGAGCCTTCTCGAGCTCCATGTTGCTTTCGATCTCTCGGGGTTCACAGCAGACGATGTGTCGTATGTATGGTTCTTTTTTCCTCGGCGCTTTTCGTGATCGTTATTACATCTTCAGCATCATCATCATCACCGTCAATCTGAATTTCTTCAGATTCAATTTCTTTTCTCTGCTCATTGCGTGCAGATGTGTAGAAAAAGGGATACATTTTTATTGTACGTCGTCGTCTTGCTGTGAAACGTTGCTTTCGTGGCTCTGCATTTTTATTTTGCGGACACTTGTTGCTGTGACTTTTTGTTCTTTACTCGCTTAAGGGGTCCAATTATTGTACGGACATTAATTCCTCCTCTGGGTTTCTTGTTTTTCTTATGTGTTTTTGGGTCTTTGGTTTTGGTATTTCTGGAATGAAAAATTGGGGGTTTGGAGGAAATGTGATTGCTTTTTGGTGAAATGGGGTGTAATAAAATGGTTTTTTTTTTGGCTTGCATTGAAAATGGGGAACTAGGTTTGGTAGAGTTCATGAAGATTTGAGTTTCTGGGTTCACAAGCTCTCGACTTTGGCTAGAGGTTGGAGTTTTCGCTTTGAAAGAACGATTTTGAGGTGTTGTTTTGTGGTGGAGAAGAAAATGAATGATAGTACAGGGAAAACGGGGTCGTCTTTGGCAATAGCAGAGAAGAAGACGCATAGGCCTGGTGGTTGTGTTGGCATTTTCTTCCAGCTCTTCGATTGGAACCGCAGGTTCGCCAAGAAGAAGCTCTTCTCCAAGAAATTGCTTCCTCCATGTTAGTCTTTTTCCATCACATAAAACTGCATTTCTCTTCTTTAGAAGCTTCACTTTTAACTGTTGTCTAATAAAAAAGGAAAAAGAAAAATATGTTTGATGACGTTTTTGTGTTATTTTGATATGTATCAGCTCGTGCAAAACAAGTTTCTAAGAAGTTTAGAGATGAGAAGATGCCCAATTCCAAGCTTCATTTGGTAAGCCTATATGTTCACTTGTAGATTTAGATTCTTGCATTTCTTGTACTTTTCTTGGTGGGTTTGATTGTTTTAACACTATTTGTTGTTCGGCATGTTGTGTGTGTTTGAATGATAGATTGCTGATGAAAACAGTGGGGGTTTCCCAAATGTGAAGAAAAATGTGAATCGCAGCGTTGATTTTGAGCACAAGCATGAACTGCGAGCTCCAAGTTTGGTTGCTAGGCTTATGGGTCTTGAATCCATGCCTGCCGCACGTGAGAACCCCAAGAAAGCTTCATTTACTGATGCTTGTGACAGTGGAGAGAAGACATTTTTGGATAATCATAGTGGTTCTGATAGAGCAGAATTGAATTTGGAGACAGGAAATGCAAAGTCTGAATCAAGGCCTCAGAAGCTGCAGAAAATGGGACCGTATGAGAAAAGGGCAGTGACTAGGTTTGGAGCTGAGGCACTTCAAATTAAGAGTGTTTTGTCACGCTCGAGAAAACATCACCCAAAGCTTGCTTCCCCAGCGAAGAGTCCGAGGATCCCCTCTGGGAAGAATGCTTCCCGAACCTCTCGGTTGATTGATGCTGCTACTAGAATTTTGGAACCTGGACTGCAGTCTACAAATAGAGCAAAATGTGCCATCACTTACTCAAGTTCTTTTGATTATCCTTCTGTGGATGAGGTTTTGGCAGATGGAACAACAGTTCAATCACCAGAGATTTCTAGCCAAGCATGTTATAATGTTGGTGCATCCAATTCTCTGATGAGCCAGACTTCTTGCAAAAGCTGTGGTAATTTAGTAGATGTTGTGGATTTAAGATCAAAAGTGGAGGAACAACAACCTGCTTTCCCATCCTTGGCTTCAAATATTGTCAATGGCTCTTCGCTGGCAGCGGAACAAAATAAGCCCAGGTCATCCATGTCCTCCTTTGGGCAAGAAAAGGATGCAATTTTTCAGGGAACTCGAAACCAACCAGTATCAGTTTCTGGTCAAAAGGGAATGCGATCCCTTGGTGAACCTGTTACAGAAAGGAAGTCTATTCCTCCCGAAGGTCAAGCTTCATGGCAGTTGTCAAGTCAACCATGCAAGCCTCAGAGTGAAGAGGCATCTTCTATTACCTTAAAGAACAGGTCTCAGATGCAGCATCGTATGTCACTAGGAAGGGAAAGAATTCCACCTAGATCAAAACTAAATAATCTTGATAGCAGAAGAGCCTCATCGGCTGCAAATGCTGTCAGAGAGACCAAAGACTTCGTTGCCTTGAACCGGAATCTGAGCGGTCGCGCCCAACCAAGGGTGCCTACCAAAGCAAACGATTCTAAGTTTGACACAGAGAGGAAAGCTTTTACTGGGAAAGATGATTACCCATCACAGCTTAGGACCACAATACGGAAGAGGAGAATGATCAATGTTAGTGGCCAAGTTGAAAGTAGTGGTTTTGTTAGTTCAACTTCCACAAGACAAGTGAATTATCAGTTTGATGTGCCAACTCGAAAAGGATTAGGAAATGGTGCTCGCTTGATGAACACCACTTCTCCTAAGAGTAAATTACCCGGTCAGAGAGAAGGTAACAGAGCTAATGGAAATAAGGACACTGATGTTATTTCATTCACATTTAATTCCCCTATCAGGACCAAGACTGGAATCCCCACACAAATGGATGGTCCAAGCATGGACAATGGCACAAAGCCATCTTTCCAAAAACCATTGTCCTTGAGTGGAGATGCTATTGGTGCCTTTCTGGAACAAAAATTTAGAGAGCTTGCTTGTCAAGAAGATGATGACTTGGCAGCAGGTGCTTCATCCAAGAGGTCCACTGCTATGATTCTTCAAGAGCTAATATCTACCTTGACTGCCGATCATTCTCTTTTTCATGATGGACACATGGCCAGTGCAGATATAGCATCACCTGTAAGTTCTCTTTGTTGTTTTTATTGACATAATCCCAACTGTAACAACTGTTTATACCAAAAATCATATGTTGAAAGTGTGACTACTGAACTGCTTAGAATATATTTGACTATTTTGAGAGAACAGTGTTTCTAAATTTCGGGTTTTACTGACATCGTAATGAAACCAGAGGACCTTAAATAGAAAATAACTTCACTATTATGGTTTTAGATTTCATTGTTTCTGTATTTGATAACTGCTTTGTTGGCCCATTTCTCATATTATGATTAAAACTATTTGGTTATAGTATTTTTCTAATATGATGGGGTTTAGGAATTGCGTCTTAGATGTACGATTGTAGCTCTCAATATGGAACAGACAGTACTAGGTTAATTATAGTAATATCTGATGTGACACATTACCTGTCAATCAGAGTGGGCGAATACATCTCTCATGGATATTCTTGTTTTTTTTCTTTAAAAAAGTTATTTTAACATAACCCCTCCATATCTCTTAGTATGGGGGCCTATTAGTATTGGATTGGATACTCCATGCCTGAAACTTTTGTAGTATATGTGCTTCATAGCCAATCAACTCAATTCTCCAATCAAAACTATCTTATCATTTCCCATAAGGTTATTAGAGTGAGATGGACGAGGTAGAGACTAGCTTTTTGAGTATTTTATTGAAATCAAGTTTTCTATAAGAATAAAGGATGAATTGAGTCTGTCATGGAAAAAGAACAGGAAATGAACTTGTTTAGTGGAGGTGTGATGTCAGAGGTAAGACCAATCTGTGCAAAATGAGGAAAGAATTAATGTGAAATGGCCCTGGGATAGAGGTTAATGGACTGTGGGACTCCAAACCCCGGCTGGAGTTTGAGGTTTTGCACCTGTGTTGTTGATCAACTGGTGAGGGTGAAAAACATTTAACATGTTATTTGCTTCGCCTGAAGCCATATCTCTTAAAGTATCTGCTTAAATGTCTTAGATGTTAATGCTCGATTAGCATTGTCATGCAAATTTAGTTGTTTATATTGTCCTTTATTCCCATCATTGTGTTCTGTTGGAAAATGGGAATTATTGTCAATCTCTGTTAACTTGCCTGTGTTGTGGCTAACTTGCACATATTACTTTTGTTGTTTTTATTAACTTCGGATTTGTCTTGTGTTTGACAAAATGGTGCTCTGGTACACATTTCTGGACTCATTTCTTGACACATGTCGTGTTACTCCTCAGGCTCAAAGAAAGACAGATAGGTCAGTTGGAATCTTTCATCATGGTGATAGTCTGAGCCCTGGGTCTGTTCTTGAAGCTTCATTTTCTTCTAGTAGTCTGGATGATAGCTCAGGTAGAGTACTTGAATAATAGTAGAAATTGCAAGGCAAAAACAGATACATAATTTACTTTGCTAAAATCTGCTACATAATTTCTACTGTCTATAGATGTCCTTTAACCCTCTAAATGTGATTTCTTTTTTCAATCTGATAAGATCCTCCAAATGTGATTTACATATTTTTCATGCTTCTGGTTCCAGGGCATAGATCCTTCAACCCTCACTTTATGGATTACTCTGATGATGCGTTGCAACTGGGACATTATGGTGATTTGATAGACTCTGCCACTTCAGTGGACAGAAAGAAGACTGGTAGTGAGATGATGACTGCCCTTGTCAATAATGTATCTAGGATATTACATAGCATCAATGCTGGTGGGGAAAGATTGAGAGGAGACAAGCTAACCCATGCAAATGAAGTTATCTTGAAAGCTGAACTATTGTTTGGAGATGTGACTCAGCATAAAATGGATGTAATGAAAGGTCTTTTCATCAGTCCCTTGCTTCTTGACTTGGAAACTATTGCCAGCAGCATGATGAAAATTTTCGATGTGTTAAGTAGTTTTGGGGACACCAAAGAGGGAACTAAAATCAGCGAGTTCCTTTTTGATTGTGTCATAGAGCATTTAGACTCAAAATATGGTCGATACTGTAACTCCGGATTCAGATTTTGGGAGAAATTGCCTTTATGCATGAACCGTAAGTTGATGATTCAAGAGGTTGAAGACGAGATGCAAAAGTGGACAGATTTGGCTGGAATGATTCCTGATGAGATGATAGAATGGGATATGAATCATGCCCTGGGGAAGTGGACTGATTTCAATATTGAAGCATTTGAGGCAGGTTCTGAAATTGACGGGGACATTCTTCAAAGTCTGGTTAACGAAGTTGTGGTAGATCTCCGTGAGTGCAGGCTGGGTTCCTTGTGAATTTCATGTAGCCTGACCGTTTTTGAGTTCCTAATATCAGCCATGCTACATGCATGTTTGTTAAACCAAGCAAAAATTGTATTCTTTTGTACAAATCAATGGAAGGTTTAGTTCAATATTAAGTTATTGGATGCTGTGGATGAGCATTGTGGGTATATTTTGTTTCTTGAATGTGATTGGTCTTAAAATATGCAAAACAGTTTGAAACAAAAATTCTGTGTTCTTGCCTCAGGTCTGCCTCCTTTGGGGTTGATGCTGTGTATTCTGTAGTTTTTTTTCTTTTTCTTTTTTCTGCAATTGGTGTAATGTGGAAAGATAATCAAATTTGTACCACTCTGAGTTGATGATCATCTTAAATCAGACACAATTTGTGGTAATTAGTATAAAAAAAAACGAGTTGGTAAATTAAGCATTTTTATTGACATCAAAATCAAAAGGGGAAAATTTTGAAATTGGCTAAAGAATGAAAGATTTATGACATGGGGGCATGATGCCAAATACATCCAAGAGTTGAAACAATTTATAGCATATTCCTTTTAAATTCTCAAACCCAAATACTAGTTACATCCAGAGCTTTACAATCCATCAAATTCTCAGGCAAACAAAAGAATTTGCACCCACTCTGACTCGATGATCATCTTCAGTTGGAACAGAATTTGCAAAACTTAGTAAAAGAATCATATACTAAAACTCTCAAACTCATATACTAGTTAGTTACATCAAAAGAGCTTTACAATCCATCAAAAAAACCCAAAAGAATTCTCAGTGGTAATCAATCACTCAGGCAAACCATGAACCAAAAGAATTCATATTATGAAAAATAAGAATGAACTCAAAGTTACGAAAAAATAGTAATAAAAAAAAAAAGATTAGGCAGCAAAGCAGCAAACTTTGAAAATCAAAACTGCCTGTACCCCAAAACAGTCTTGGGAATTGCTCTGCCATTCCCATTCCTCCCTCCCCTGTTTTCGCCACTAATAGCATTAGCAGCAGCAGAAGACAAACCCTTCAATTCCTCCATACTCGCATAGCTCTTCCTTGCCATCAACCCTCCACCATTGTTGTACCTCTTCTCCCCTGCGCTCGCCGACTTACTCCCTCTCGAATTGGACAAAACCCCATTCGCTTTCGACCAGGACTTCGCCGGCGGGGTCATCTCAAGCGTCGACGGAAGCCTTGTTGGTGGCTTGCGGTTCTCTTTTCTCAACACAGCGGAGAAATCAGGCACTGATTGAGCCACAGCAGAGGACCCTTTACGCGATTTGGTCGTATTGGTCTGAAATTTGACTTGTTTCTTCAACGGGCTCGGTTTCAATTCGGGTTCTTCGGCCTCTTCCGGCCTCAGATGCTTCCTTCGCAGCTTTGCTTCTCTGAGCTCCGCGTAGGCTTTGTATCTGGGTCCTCTCTCCATGATGCTCTCTGTGATGAGCCGCAGAGGGACTGGCTCTTGGTCTGGTTGTGGGTTCTGGGAGAGAATGAGGGAGATGGGGTCGAGGGCTTGGAAGAGATATTGGAAAGCAGGGTTTGGTTGATGATGGGTTTGTTGCAGAGAGCCGTTAGTCGCTGCCATTGTTGATGAATTTGAGGTCGCGCTGTGTGCAGATATCTTGGATTTTGGTGGATTTAATAATGGCTTCTGTAGTTTCCTCTTGCGCTTTTACTTACTTTGCAATTAAAGATTAAAGATTTTGGATTCCAACGGTCGAAAATAGGAAAGAGACGGAGACTATTTAAGCCTTTTTGCTCCCTTGTTCCCCTTTTTCTTGCTTCCAAGTCCAACGTTCTGATTTTAAGTCGGTCCCTTTTTAAAAATAAAAAAGGATATTGAATCACTTTGGATTCCATATCAACTGCCTGATCTGACTGGTATTTTCATGATGGTTCTTCAGAGCCGTCTGATCTCCCTGTTTTTTTTTTTGGGGGTCAAAGAGATCATCTCATCTGACTTTCTAGTATCAAATTTTTTTTTTTAATTATTTTAAAAAGAGTACTAGTTACTTCTCCTCTTACCTTCCCCTTTTACCTTACAATTTATTTTCTTAAATAATGCTAGTTACCTTTTTTTCTTGCCTTCCTCTTTTTTACCTTCCACAAATTTTTTCTTCTTAAAGAATGCTAGTTAACTTCTTCTTTTTGTCTTCCTAATTCTGGTTTATGTCACGTATATTCCACTCACACATAAATTTATGTGTTCAAAAAAAATTTACTCTCTTTACAAGCAAAATATTAATATTTTACATTAAATACATAAATTTTCGTGTGAATAGAATACACGTGGTACAAACTGAATAAAAAAGACAAATAACTAGCATTTTTTATTAGATTTTACGGAAGATTTGTCCAAAAGAGACTTTTCGGAAGGTGCCACGACTCCGAAAAAGAGAGGTTTTTATATTAAAGGACATTTTTGTTGTGTAATTGACAAAGCTTCTAAACAAAGGCGGCCATTTCAAAGTCTTCCACTTGGAGGTCTGCCTCTATGTGACAAAATTAGAAGGAATGCATAAAGGATCGGGTAAAATTAATCATAAATTTAACCCATTGTGTCAAATTTCACAACAATAAAAATAAGAAACTGTTTTTACTGTGAGTATAATGTTGAGCTTTAAACATGAGCCTGTTTGGATAGTTTAAATTTGGTAGTAACATCTTCACTTGGGGATTTCATTATATGGGATTGATGGCATTTAGGGTAATTTTCAATTCCTCAATCTATTCAGTCTGATATGGTATAATCAAATTTCTATTAAATTTTCAACCCAATTAGCAGCTTCATTCCATAGACTGATCCACATTAACACTGCAATTATCATAACTTAACATTTAATATGTAGATGCCAACGAGATCTAGTCCAGAGGACTTGTAGACTAGTGGTCTTAGGTTCGAACTCTCATGGTACCGTGTAGTGTGTATGAGAGAAACCCCCCTCTCCCTGTAATTTAAACTATTGCTTGTAATAAAAAAACACATTTGATATGTAGATCATGAAGCAAAGTATAGAGATCAAGATATCCAGCTTGTTATAAATCAGCTTTGTTTTTGGTAAAAGTAGCTTCGTTCAAAAGGAAGACTAGTACAAAGGAAGAGTGACAATGGATACATCAGAAATGCTCTATGAGCAACTTACTCCTTTGCCCAAATTACACTTTGTGATATTTGTATTTCTGCCTCAAATTAAAACTAGTGATACTCTGGTCAAATCCATTCAGCACCAGGGTTCTTACAGCCTCAACCCCTTGATCCAGTGCTGCATCAATCTGTCCAGATGACAGATAACAGTCACAATTAAGATATTACGGGTTCAAATTCACACCCACTGAAATGAATAGGCACCGTAATTGTGTGTTATGGCATGCATGCAAGCGATTCTTTGGGGACCAATACAGTTATCAAAGAATTTCCAGAGAGACCAGGGGTCAGAACCATTTTGAATGACTAAAACCGTCAACTCTTTTAGTTTTATTTTACAAGTCCTTCAAAAAGTTTAGCCTGCATCACTAAAAGTTGAGTATTCATGATTTTAGAGGAATTTTGTATTCATGCAACTGAGCTCAGGCAACACGGAGCTCGTGATTATACATGATATCGATACGTCGGGCCCAACCAAATGTTTGTTTTGCTCATTATTCATAGTCACCAGGGCAAATGTGTAATGGCATGTCAAAAACAGAGCTCAGACAACACACCAAAAACCAACTAGAGGCAGAGAATATATTTTTTTATCAGAACTCAGCTAATCATGTGCAACCACATCAAAATGTTGAGACCTCACATACCTGATGTCTCTCTACTGTACTGAACCTCTGTAGAAGATAGGCTTTCATGTCCATAGTTCCAGGCGGATTTCCAATACCTGCAAACATATTTTTCCTCCTTTTATTTTCCAATTAAGGCAAGCATAGAACTTCGGGTTGAGACAAACCTAATTATTGCAAAAAATAGTACTCAAGAAACAAACCTATACACAACCGAGGAAATTCGCGGCAACCGTCCAGATGGCCCATTACACTCTTCACACTGTAACAAGAAAACAATTATGAACAATTTGAGATGAGAGAAGTGAGGAAAAGCAGGCAAGTTTTTCAACCAATTTCGTATTGCCTGATATGGAGTAGAGGTAGCAGAATTTTTCATGAACATGTTAAAAGGCAATGATATTAAGACTGTTTGCAGTATTTTTCCTTTTGTTTCCCCCAATGTTGGACCACACAAGGGGGAGCAGTCCTCCCTTCCATGAAATCCCTCCTCTCTGTAGGGGTTCAACTAGAGGTCAAAAGCCAATACCTTTTCAATAATGTACAGATCGAATTAATTTTAACTGGGGTTTCTGGATTATAAAAAAGAGTTGGAACTCATTTTTGTTAAATGTTATGGTATTGAAACTTATCGCGCAAATTTGTCCTTTTGTGTGACATTATATATGTTCTCGATTTGTTTTGCTCCTCTTCAACCTTCTCGGTTATGTTGGTTTCTTCGTATTACATTTATGTGCTTCTTTTCATTCACTTCAAATGATAACCAGCTGCATTCACCACTATTCTTAACCAACAAACATGTACATTGATAACTATATGAATAAACCCTTCCAAACCACACTCACAAACTAGCCAAAACAATATTTCTTGAAGTACCTTTCACAGCCCCATACCAACCATAAGTAGTTCTATTTATAGCTTTTCTGCCTCCTCAAACCATACATTTACCCTGCACCCACTGCAACATTGATTCTCCACACTAACACTTCAGAAATAATAGGTTATACAGTCAGGTTGGATTGATGTGCCCGAGCGGAAAAACAGATGAAGTTGCAACAACTCCTAAATAAATTGGACTTTTACTCTAAACCAATACAAACTGAATCTGATTGACAAAACCCAGTCATATTGGGCAGGATTGGCAGGGTTGTTTGATTTGACAGTATGATGCCCACCCTTACTTTTGGTAACTTTTATCACTGTGAGTCAACTTTATTTTCAAACCTCACCTATTTGGTGGACAAATTTTAAGAGACAAATATTTTCTCATATTGTCTTCTCTTTTCTACTCTTATTGTTAAACAATGTACTGGAAAGTAATAGAATTCAACCATTTTCTTTTCTTTTCCTTTCTTCCTGGGTAAACCAAACGTTGAGAATCAGGGAAAGAAAACATAATTCAAAATTTCCATTCAAGAACCAGTTGTTTCTTTAATTTCTAGTTCAGAATCTTTAGATAAGAAAAAATATATATGAAAAGTAGTTTCTTCTCCGATTCACTCTCTACTCAGCCAACAGTAAGAAGAACCCCAAACCCCTTGCTTTACTTCTACTCATGACATCACTACTAATACAACTCTAATTGACAGCATAGAACCAGAGGGCTATACAGAAAGGATCACACATGTAAATGTGTCTTCAAGGGTACAGATTGCAAAAATAAAAAAAGAGAAACAATATGACTTTAAGACTTTAGGAAGGAAAACATGCAGTTAATTTAGCAGCCCTTGACAGACATCAATTAGAACATACTGTGGAAAATAAACTTGCTAAACAATGCTCAAATCTAAATCAGAGATTAGTTAGATAAACAAGATTTGTATTAAAACATATTTCTTCAAAAACATAGGAAAGTGATTGATAAATGTTCACGTGAATTCTGTTCAATAGTAATATTCAAACATACCCATTGTGATATCCATGTCCTCCTTTTGGCTGAATCCTCAGAACACCATTTGGTAAGCTCATCTCATCATAAACCTACAAAAAAGTTCATGTCTCTGATAAATGTAATGTGACAGAACTTGATGGCTATTTTGAAGAAAGGCATTTTTTATCTTGTAAAGCCTACATCAAGAAATAAAAATACATACCAGTAAAATATGACGTAGGGGTACTTGATAATATGCCGCAAGTGGTCCAACCTTAAGAATAACAAAAGGAGAATAAGTGACAGAAAATTCCATCTCCAGGTAGCAAAATCACATTCACACCCTTTATTCAACTAAAGGAAAGTAGAGGTATACAATAATGCTCATGGATTATGTAAGAGCATCCTTTAACAAAAAAATAAAGCAGAGTATTGATGGAAATTGGCAAATCACATTGTCACATTATTCCACTTTGCCAACTATCAATTGATCACAATGTTAACTTATACATAAGGTTTATTCAGCTAGAAAATTCAATTAATCATCCGACTATGCACCACAAGTTGTCCATGACTAAACATATGATTTGAAAATTTCAAACATGGAAAGATTTGTGATTGTTGCCATAAAATGAGCACCGCTTAGTTCATAGCCACGTTAAACTCTGTGAGCGGATGCTAACGATTGTAATCATTTTCGGAATAGAACACTATGGAGCTAATTAGTCATTATTACTTTTACACATCCCTGGGAATTAAATGGTATTTCTTGAGCATACGGCTCTTCCATCAATGACCTATTATGGCTTTGAGGAAAATAGGAATAATAATACTAAATGAGGGATCATTTTCAAGTTTCCTTGAACACTTTCATCAAGTGTAACAGAGATTCAAGTAATAGATTCTCACTCTAATGGTATGCCATGTAATCACTAATAGGAAATTATCATAGGTATTATGTAGAGAACATTTATGCGAGCCTAAATTCAAACAACAAAGCAAACAGATATGATGAGAACAAACCGATTCCCCACTGTAATTCATGTAGGCTTGAGGCTTCGCCAACAAAATCGGTACCTCTCCAATGGAACCTGTACTGATCACACAAGTCTGAATGAACACCAAAACTCATGAGAATATGGAAATAGAAAACTAGGATGCAAGCAATTAAAATACAACTGAAGACCCACCTATTCCGACCAAGGCCTTTGACTGAATGGTATTCATCACAACACCTTGCGTTTTAGCTATACTGTCAATCATCTCAAAACCAATCTGGTATGAAAAGAAAACCCTTATGAAAAATAGGCATCGAAAAAAAAATTCAACCAAAAGAATTAAGTTAGTGCAATAATATTACATTGTGCCTGGTGCCATGGTACTTATTGCCAGGGTTACCCAATCCAACAATCAGCCAAGGAGTGTACTCCACTTTAGCACCATTGTTATTCTCCGGCAAGGAAGCTTGCACACAAAAACTCGTTGGAACTGAACACTTTCTTAGAAAACGAGGGCTACAAGGTCTTCTTGGATATGATATGCAACAGTTTGGGGCAGAGACAGCATACCACATTGACCTACATGAACAAAACACAAATTGATATATCAGATAAGAATGAATAACCATTTGGGTCTTCATTAACTCGCCAAGTTTCCACCTTTCTAGTATTTCAGTTAGCTAAATTCTGAGTTTTATCTGTTTTTGTTCCCTCTAATTGTTGTATCTTTCATGACAAACTGATACAATTTTAAGGGTAAAAGAAGGACCAAAAAACAAACGATAAGCTGGGCTAGAATAAACTGACATATCTCTGTGTATCATGATAAACTATAATTGACAACTTAAAAAGAATATCTTGAAATTCTACTCTCCTCAGCCACCAAACGGTTTTTAATGGGGGAAACAAACTTCAACAGATAGAGGAAGGAACGAGAAAATAATAAATGCAAAAAAAGAAAAAAACAATAATGAAATCACGAAAAGATAGATAACGAAGAGCTAAGCGAACCTGGCTGAGAATTTTTGAGCTAGAATTTGAATGTGAGAAAGTTGCAGGCTGAGAGAGCTTGGAAGTTGCTTATGTTTTATTTTGCACACAGCAAGAGCTTCAAAAAGACGAGTCTAAAATCTTGGGATTTATCCGATTTTAGTAGCAGAAAAGCTAATAAATGTACAGTGCCCTTTATATAAATTATATCTCTTCGTGTTGTCAACAAATCCGCTGTAGCAATACTCACAAATGGAAAATTGTAATCCGGGTTCGAATCCCGGCAGTGGAATCCCGTTTTATTTTTTATTTTTTGAGTTGGGTTGTTTACTTGGGCCATAATATAAATGGGCTTCATAGCTCACACTAAAAACTAAAAAGAATTCTGAATTTTCTATTATAAAAATAAAATAAAAAGGGGAAATTATTTTTGGTTCATGTGTTTTGCCTTGATTTCAATTTTGATCACTCTCTTTTTGTTGTTTTTATTTTTATTTTTTATTGTTTTGCAAAGTTAGGAAGGGCACACACATTGTCAATGTGTCACGAGGGTTTGAACCTAAAATCACTCATTTACAAGCAGTGAAGGATCCAGGATTGTTCCCTCATGGAGTCATATATAGTGTAAAAGTTTCAAATTTTCTTTTCACCATATTTAGAGGTTGTGTTGTGTATAAATTTGAGCTCTGAAAGTTTACATACCATATGGGTAATTTTCTTTAAAATCTCCTTAGGGAGAAGAGTTATAGTTTAAGTATGGAAAAATGGTGTTGCCAAATAGTAACAAACCATGATGACATTGAGATTTTAATTTAAAAGTTAATAACAAGAATAAGAGGTATATAATTTATTTAATGTATCCTAATAGGGTTTTTCAGTTGTTCTTAGTTAAAACTGATAGTCTTATGTTACCTTACATTTGGATATGAGTTTAAAGTGTTTTATTATTACACTTGAAACCAAAAATAGTCGGCCCATCTTGAAACCAAACCTTAATAAATAAAAAAATTGTGTTATAGAAACCAAACCAATCTTGAAACCAATGTTTGCTATGCAGTAATATAGAATCAGTTCAATAATATATGTGGGTAAAATGTCTGGGAGCTCAGAGGAGAGTGATGATTGTGTAATAGCTAATGGGACGGTTTACATACCTGAAGTAAGAAATGAGGATACACTAATAGTTGTGATGGAGTTCGACTCGCTCAACCTCGTTTATGATTTCTACAATAGACATGCATTCTTGGTTGGCCTTGGTATTCGACATCATTCCATCTTTAGGGGAAAAGCAATAAAGAGATTCTGAGGAAAGAATTTGTATGTTGCAAACAAGGTGAATATAGGAAAGATAAAACTTGGCTGAGAAAAAGACAGCAGGGGATAAGTAGATGTGATTGCAAGGCTAAGATTGTGGTTGTGGGGACAAATAGGCTCAAGAAGTATATCATATCTCTTGTTGTAGAGGGACACATTCATATGATGACACCCCAAAAAGAGTGCATTTTTTGAGATCACACTGTCGTATTTCAGATTCTACAAAAGTACTCAAAAAATAATTCAGTTCAGTTAATATCCCCACTCATAATAGGTAAGTATTTTCGAGGTGCAATCTGGAGGAATGGATAAAATTGATTTTACCAAAAAGGATATTTACAATCTTGAATATAGTGTGAGTGGGAAGCTGAGGAACCATGATGTTGAACAAGTGACTGAGTATTTTATGGCCGAACAAAAAAAAAAATCAGTTTTTTTATTTCAAGATTGAGGGAGATTCCAATGACAGGTTTAGTTGCTGTTTTTGGGCAGATGCAACCTCTAGACGGGCGTATGGGTTTTATGGAGATGTTGTTATATTCAATACCACATTCAACACAAATCGATTCGGCTTGACATTTGCACCAATGTTGGGGGTTAATAAACATGGGCAAACAATTGTCTAGCATGGCCCATTTTTTAGCAAGAAAACGACCGAGTCTTTTATATGGATGTTTGAGGAGTTTTAGAATGCCATGACAGGTGGTAAACCTAAAACGATCATTACAGATCAAGATGCAGCTATGGCCAGAGCGATTTCAATAGCCTTCCCCACTACGTTTCATCGACTTTGCGTATGACACATCACATCTAAGTTCTTTGACAAGCTACCACATTTTGCTTATAATGAGTATTGGCGTGATTTTCAGATAACCATCTGGGACACTAATAATAAGGATGAGTTTGATGCAATGTGGAATGTGGTGGTTACAAAGTCTGGTTTGATTGACCATCCATGGCTAAGTTCAGTCTTTGATTTAAGGGAATCTTGGGTTCCAGCCTATGTACAACACATTTTTTCTACTGGAATGTCAAGTAGCCAAAGAGCGAAAGGTTCTCCTGCTTTCTTGAAGTAATACATACAAGGAGAAATTTATTAATGGATTTCATAACACGATTTGAGATGGCACTTTACCATCAACGTCAAAAAGAGTTACTTGCTGATCACATCGATGCATTTGAAATGTACTATACCGATGCCAATGAACAAACAAATGGCTACTATGTACATAAGGGTAATGTTCCAAAAGTTTGAGCAAGAACTAATACAAAGTACAACATGTTTCTTAGAGCTCAAAATAAGGGATGCTTCTAAAGTTGTCTTTAATATGAGCGAAATGAAAAATCAGGAAACAAGAGGGGCATAATTCGTATATGACAAATATTCTGACCAAGCGTCGTGTAGTTGTAAAGGATTTGAATTGTTGGAATTATTTGCAAGCACATCCAAGGATTGTTCAGAAGAGACCAGATTGAATATATGCCCAATAAATATATTTTGAACATGTGGAAGAAAACTATGAAAATCTGGATTTGTGTCAGATGCAAATGGCAATGAAATTAAAGATTGTGCGGACATTGGTCTTTTAATTAAGCGAAGTACAATGTCCTGACTTGCTTCAGATGTAGTTGAGGATGCTTTAATGTCTAAAGAAGGTTGTGAGCTACTGTCAGAGAATCTAAACAGTTTACGGATGAAGTTGAAGTTATTGAAGGATGGAGTAGGTAATAACGAAGTTGGAGGGTCTAGTTCTCGAACACAATATATGAAAGACCCTAAGAGAGTAAGGTGCAAAGGAAGCTCGAAACGAGTAACGGGAGCACATGAAAAGGCAATGAAGCGAGGGATTCGATAATTTTAGGAGCGTGGACATACTGATCATGAAATAAGATGATGTCCAAAAAATTTGAACACATCATAAGATGTTAAAACTATGTATAATAACAACTAAAATTTGAAGAGTTAAATTTTTCATGTGCTTGTGTTTGGTGTTTATGCAGGACATTACTTGTGTTTGGTGTTTATGCAGGACATTACCGTTGAACAATGACGAATCAACTCTAATAGATCTTAGTGACCCATTATTCGACGAATTTGACAGGATACATGAACCTACCGAATGATTTATGTTTCTATTATACAAAGTCTGGTTGTTATAAAGGCTAATGATCAAGTCTATCTCTACTGGAAATTTCAGGCGCTTCTCCAAAACAGAGCTCTGTGATCAAATAGAAATCCTAACTAGTCAACTGAGTAATGTCGCACCCTATTAAGAAACTCCGTCCATCCAAGCCTTTTACACCCTACCAGGCGACTCAACGCAAGACAAGCTCATGCACAATCTGCCCACTAAACTGAATCTTATCAATATTTATAAGATGGCCAAAGCATGATTTCTTGAATTGCTCTAATTGTTTTGCCGTCAACTATGCTCGAATTGCAGTTAGGCATGAATTTGCATGTGAGTAGTTATTCACCTGTGACGCATATGCCTCTGATTCTAGCCATACTAGCTGTGTGTTGGATCCCATTTCCTGAAACACAAGATGAAATAACATGAGCACATATACTACCAGGTATTTGCACAATCATATTGGTATTTGCACTTACTACCAGGTATTTTACATATATCCAAGAAAAAAAAAATGCAAGTGAACCACAAACACAAAATGCCAAATCCAACACCATTGACTGTAAAAATAGGGGAAAACCGTTACTCTAACCTTAAATTGAAATTCCACTAAATTACTTATCAAATGTTGTTTCTACTTGAACAATCAAGGCTTTGCTCCAGAATTAGAACCTATCACTTCCGAAATGGAAGAGTTGCGGCTTTGTTCCAAGGAATACGACTTCGCTCCTTCCACGCCTTCGCCCCTTCCACTCAAATTAACTAATTTTTCAGGTTTTAGAGAACGGAGTTGCCTTTAACCGTCGTTAAGCTTTCTTCCGAACTAGTTTAGCTATGGGTTTCTTAGAGCTATGGGTTTTTGTGTTCGAACTTCAACCTTTGGGTGTCCAACGTCTTCAAACTTTGTTGGGTATTAATTTTGGGTTTGGGTTCTTCACCTACCCGATTGTAAAATTTGATCTCAACTGTCCATAGCCCTTTGATTAATCTGATGGCTATAAAGTGAACCCCACAAAACTTACCCCTCATAATAGCCTCGCGGAAGCTCCACAACTCAAGCTTGGTTGATAATGATGGCAATATTCTTTTTCTTTTTTTGGTTTCACATGATTTATAAAAATTTAAAATTAAAAAAAAAACAATAATAACTGACTTGCCAAAACGGCGTCGTTTGGCTAGGTGAGTTTTAAAACAAAGGAAGCAGTGTGGGCGTCTGCTTCTGCAGCTGTTCTTTTTTCCTATTTGGAGTGATATATCAAACTCATTATGGGCATCAACCAAGGATTAGCAGGGGTAAATTATTTTTCCTTTGGGTGGTGGTTTCCTACTAGCAACGCTCACTTAACCGTGTCGCCGCCCTTAAAATCGGCACTTGTACCTTCGCTTTGACAATGACTACCTCGTCCTAGGAATTTGGAGTCTTGGATTGATTTGTTTAATGGAAAACTCTTTTGGATTAAAAATGGGTTTTTATTGTACTTGATATGGCTGCTTTTAATTGCTATGGTGATTGAATTGAGACAAGTGTTTGTTGACTCTTTTAATTGCAAAATGTTTCGTTTTTGGTTTGGTTTGACAGATTTTCATGCACTCTCAATCTGTTAATTACAAAATCTTTCGTTTTAAATTATGCTCTATTAAACTACTAGGCTTATATATCAAATGATTCTTTTTATTTTTATTGGCTTTAACACAGATCATTATAAATTTATATAGATCATCTTTGTTTCGATAGTTGATATATTTTTATTGGCTTGTTTAGTTTCAAGTGTTATTGGTTTGTCTGGTGTTGTTTTTCATTTTGAGGACTCAATTTGGTGCTTCTTGTATGTTATTTGATTGTTTATTTCATGTTGTCATGATTGGAAGTTTCACATCATAGTTGGTTGTCACCGCTAATTTGCTTTTGTTGGTACTCTGTGAGTGTGTGTTTGAATCCATAATTCAAATTATAAACCTTTGTTGAGCCATAGTTAACAGATTGGATTGGCAGCTCCCTTTGGATTTTATATGAAACTTCTCATGTAATTAATGTATTCTTTTTGTTGACCCATAGTCCATCTTCCTCTCTCTTCAATCCCTCCTCCTTCATACCCACACTAATGGCGGTGACAAGAAGAACCAAAGAGATTTCACAATACAACAAGCATCTAAAGGCTACTGAGCTTGAAGCACTATTCGATTTTTGTGGCAAGATTAGTGTGTGCACCATGACACCAAATAACACTACCTACATCACTTGCGCTAAAGCTAAAAGTACACTTCTTTCACTTGCAATGAATGATGGGGCATTTGGAAACAAACATTTGAAAGGTATGAAGATAATGATACTTCATAACTAGTAAGTTGCAAATGTTTACCATTTTTGCTTTTAATTCATGATAAATTGTAAATGTAGTAAGAGCAGCAACTAGCTAGAGAATATGAAATTCTAAAGCGATGTGGAGACTTCATTGACTATGGAGTCCTAGAGGTTTGGTCTAGTCTTGTTATTTCCTTTCGAATAGTTAAAATTCTAAAGCGGTGTGGACACTACATTGACTATGGGACAGCTCATTTTAGCATTCTTGAGTGAAAGGTGGTTATGTTCTGGTTGTGACACTAATTTTAGCAAGCTTTTCAGCCTGATCATTTCTTTTCTTTGCTCAGAGGATGATAACTTATTATTTGTGTGACAAGTTTTATGAACTTCTGTAAGTAAGTATTTCAGATTTACAAGTTACAACACGCTATTTTATGTTGTTGTTTAAAATGTGATTATGATTGATCCCGAAGAGGGCCAATGCCTTGATTTTCAGAAATTAAGTAATTAATCAAAATACTTAATGACTGGCATTGGGCCTTGTTTAGGTTGCGTGCATCTTATAAAGGAGCTGCTAGAATGCGGGGTAAGTTATGTGGGTTACCTGTGTGGGGTATCTAATAGTCATCCAATTAAATTGGACGGTTAGTTTTCAAAACAGGGTGCATTGTTAGAATCGGGTTGAAATTACTCATTAGATGCGTTAGAATTCGATTTCATTTCAAAAGGTTTCCCTCTCTCTGGAAAACTTAGAACCTCACTCCTCTATATTCCAACCTAACAAAAACCCACAATTACAAAGATCCAAAAACTTAGACTCGCTCCATTCTCATCAGCCCTTCATTGTGTTCCTTGATTGTGGTGGAGATGGAGTCTCCACCACCAAAGAGTCTTCGTTTTCAAAACAGTGTGCATTGTTAGAACCGAATTGAAATTACTCGTTGAATGCATTAGAACCCGATTTCATTTCAAAATGTTTCCCTCTCTCTGGAAAACTCAGAACCTCAATCATCTCTCTTCCAATCTAATGCAAACCCACAATTACAAAGATCCAAAAACCCTAGACTCGCTCCATCCTCATCAGCCCTTCACTATTTTCCTTGATTGTGGTGGACACCAAAGAGTCTTCGTTTTCAAAATAGGGTGCATTGTTAGAACTGAGTTGACAATACTCGTTGGATGCGTTAGAACCCGACTTCAGATCAAGATGTTTCCTTCTCTCTGAAAAACTCAAAACCTCACTTCTCTCTCTTCCAACCTAACGCAAACCCACAATTATAAAGATCCAAAACCTCTACACTTGCTCCATTCTCATCAGCCATTCACTGTGTTCCTCGATTGCGGTGGAGATGGAGTCTCCACCACCATAGAGTCTTCACTAATGTCCACCATAGTCTCTTAAGCTGATTGACTTTGGGAGGTAAGTTCACTCTTGTTGGATTGATTTTTTTGGGTTTGGTTTGTTTTTTGCGGTGGTGGGAAGTTCTTCATTTTTGCCATCAATAATGCGTAATTTCTATACAAATATTTAATCTATTTAGTTGTTTGTTTTCAGTACGGGTGGGAAATACTGAAATTTAACGTCTTGAGTAAAAGATTCTAAAGTTAGGCTTAATGACATTAATGGTAAGCATTTGGAGAGGATATTGGGTGAAGTTTGTAGTTGCTAGTTCGAATTGCATTTGTGTTCTTAGTTGAACATGTTGGTTCTAACTTTTTTAAAAAAAAGATTATTTCACAAGAGATGATGTAACTATTATTAAATTTTGCTTGTGTTTTGTGTAATCGGAATCTAATAAGTTAGGCTTTGCGTCTTTTCTGTCAATTTGGCCAATGTTTGTGTAATTGGAATGCACTGATATGCACTATTGTTTGCAATGCAGTAATATTTGATTAATGAACTAATGTTTGCTATGCAATAATATAGAAGCAATTCAATAATATATGTGGGTAAAATGTTTGGGGGCTCAGAGAGAGTGATGACTGTGTAATAGCTAATGGGGCGGTTTACATACCTGAAGTAAGAAATGAGGATACACCAACAGTTGTGATGGAGTTCAACTCGCTTGACATCGTGTATGATTTCTACAATAGATATGCATTCTTGGCTGGCTTTGGTGTTCGACATCATTTCAGCTTTAGGGGAAAAAGCAAAAAAGAGATTCTGAGGAAAGAATTTGTATGTTGCAAACAAGGTGCATAAAGGAAAGATAAAACTCGGTTGAGAAAAAGACAGCGGGGATAAGTAGACGTGATTGTAAGGCTAAGGTTGCGTTTGTGAAGACAAATGAGGCAAGAAGTATATCATCTCTCTTGTTGTAGAGGGACATAATTCTACGATGACACCCTAAAAAAGAGTGCATTTTTTGAGATCACCCTACAAAAGTACTCACAAAATAATTCAGTTCAATTAATATCCCCACTCATAAGAAGGTAAGTATTTTCAAGGTGCAATATAGAGGAATGGGTAAAATCGATTTTACTAAAAAAGATATTTACAATCTTGAATATAGTGTAAGTGGGAAGTTGAGGAACCATGATGTTGAACTAGTGATTGAGTATTTTATGGTTGAACAAAAAGAAAAATGAGTCTTTTTATTTCAAGATTGAGGGAGATGCCAATGACAGGTTTAGTCGATGTTTTTGGGCAGATGCAACCTCTAGAAGGTCGTACGAGTTTTATGGAGATGTTGTTATGTTCGATATCACATTCAACACGAATCGATGCGGCTTGACATTTGCGCTAATGTTGGGAGTTAATAACCATGGTCAGACAATTGTCATAGCATGCGCATTTTTGAGCAAGGAAACGATCGAGTCGTTTATCTAGATGTTTGAGGAGTTTAAGAAAGCCATGCTAGGTGGTGAACCTAAAATGATTGTTACATATCAAGATACGTCTATGGCCAGAGCGATTTCAATAGCCTTCCCCACTACATTTCATCGACTTTGAATATGGTGTTTATGTGCTTGTGTTTGGTGTTTATGTAGGACATCACTGTCGAACAATGACGAATCAACTCCAATAGATCTTAGTGATCCATTATTCAACGAATTTGTCAGGATGCATGAACCTACCGAATGATTTATACGAAGCCCAGTTGTTATGAAAGCTAATGATCAAGTCTATCTCATTGGAAATTTCAGGCGCTTCCCCAAAAATGTGCCCTGTGATCAAATAGAAATCATGACGAGTGAATTGAGCAATGTCCCACCCTATTAAGAAACTCAGTCCATCCAAGTCTTTCACACCCTACTCGGCAACTCGACGCAAGACAAGCTCATGCACAATCTGCCCACTAAACTGAATCTTATTTATATTTACAAGATGGCCAAAGCATGATTTTTTGAATTGCCCAAATTGCAACTATGCATGAATTTGAGTGTGAGCAGTTATTCACCCATGACGCATATGTCTCTGATTCTAGCTATACTAGCTGCATGTTGGATCTCATTTCCTAAAATACAAGATGAAATAATATGAGCACATATACTACCAGGTATTTGCACAATCATATTAGTATTTGCACTTAGTACCAGGTATTTTACATATACCCAAGCAAAAAATAAAATGCGAGTGAACCACAAACACGAAATGCCAAATCCAATGCCATTGATTGTAAAAATAGGGAAAAACCGTTACTCTAATACTAAACTGAAATTCCACTATTACTCACCAAATGCTGGTTCTACTTGAACAATCGCGGTTTTGCTCTAAAAATGGAACCTACCACTTCCGAAATGGAAGAATTGCAGCTTTGCTCTAAGGAATACGGCTTCGCTCCTTCCACACCTTCGCTCCTTCCACGTCTTCGCCCCTTCCACAGCTTCGACCCTCCCACGGCTTTTCGACCCTTCCATGACTTCGACCCTTCTACACCTTCGCCCCTTCCACTCAAAATAACTAATTTTTCAGGGTTTAGAGAATGGAGTTGCCTTCAACCATCGTTAAGCCTTATTCCGAACTAGTTTAGCTATGGGTTTTTGTGTTGAAACTTCAACCTTTGAGTGTCCAACATTTTCAAACTTTGCTGGGTATTAGGTTCGGGTTTGGGTTCTTCACCTACCCGGTTGTAAAATTTGATCTCAATTGTCCATAACCCTTTAATTGATTTGATGGCTGCAAAGTGAACCTCGCAAAACTTACCCCGCATTATAGCCTTGTGGCTTGAGAATCGCCTTCGATGAATATATTAATTATATCTAATTGTTTTGCCCATAAGTCCATTTTTAAAACCCAAAGTTTTTGCTTCCAATAGAGTTTATTCATAGAATCATAAAATGAACAATCTTTTTTCTTTTTTTTTTTGTCAGATAAAATCAACAGTCTTAGTGCGGCCATTTGAGATTTTCGCATCTTAACAAATTGAAATTTTCTCTTTGGCTTATATTAGTCTTCCAAGACCTATTGATTTACCAAAAGTCATAAAGAAAATGCTTAACAATATAAATGGTAGAAATCACATTAGGTTGCTTTGAAAATTAATGGCCCGTTTGGTATTCTACTTGGATCCATTTTTTCAAACTCATAAAACAGTTTTTGAGTCCAAAGCCCATAATTCGTGTTTGGTAAAGTCCAACTCAAAACAACTTTAAAAAGGCCCAAATTTAAAAACAAAACAAGTGATTCTAGGGTTTCTGATTTTCTGATTTTGATTTCATTTATTTTAGATAGTAAAAATAGTTTGGAATTTTATACTTAGATCTTAAAATCAATATTTAAAAACTCATTTTTCTAATTAAAAAAATATTTTTTTGGAGTAATTTTTTTTAATATGATAGTAAATGGACCCTAAATTATTTTGTTGTACCCAAATTTGTCGACATATAGTCAAAACTTTTTCACGTAAAAAGGAGGCAATAAGTTCCTTGAATTGATCACCCAGTCCATAAAATATGTCTTGTGGTCCCTTATTCATTGAATGCTGAGTTTCCTCATATCCAAACATTCATTTTGTATTTTATTTCAGTTCATGTTTTTTTTTATTTTCATTTATCTATATAAATATCATATATAAAGTAAAAGCTAGAGAGGAATAGTAAAACATTCAAAATGCAAAATATTACTCTTAGTTCATGAATTTATTAAGCATTGAAACTTTTCATTAAATAAGCATAATATAGTGAATAATATTTTTTTCTATTAAAAAATAACATTTTATTATATTAAAAAATAACATTTTATTAAGCATTGAATTTCTATTAACACCGTTAAATTTGCCAATCAAAGAAATACAAAATGATAGAAAGAAAAAAGAACCAACCATTGCTGGAATATGTTGTTTTTAAGTTAGTATATCCAAGAGATAAGTGAAAATTTGACCCTTTTTTTAGGTGTTTTCGGTGTACTGATCAAATTATACAGGGGCATTTAGAAACTCTATTATAAAAAATAAAATAAAAAAGGTGAAATAATCTTTGGTTCATGTGTTTTGCCTCGATTTCAATTTTGATAATTATCTTCTTTTTTTTTGTTTTTTGTTTTTTGTTTTTTATTGTTGTCGAAATTAGAAAGGGGAATTTGAATGTGAGAAAGTTGCAGACTGAGAGAGCTTGGAAGTTGCTTATGTTTTCTTTTGCACACAGCAAGAGCTTCAAACTAAAATCTTGGGATTTATCCCATTTCAGCAGAACAGTGCCCAAAGACAATTCTATATATAAGTTATATCTCTTCATGCTGTCAACATATCCGCTTTAGCAATTTTATTTTTTTTGAGTTGGGTTGTTTACTTGGGCCATAATATAAATGGGCTTGATAGCTCACACTAAAAACTAAAAAGAATTTTCTATTTTCTATTATAAAAATAAAATAAAAAGGTGAAATAATTTTTGGTTCATGTGTTTTGCCTTGATTTCAATTTTCATCACTCTCCTTTTATTGTTTTTTTAATTATTTTGCCAAAGTTAGGAAGGGGAATGAGGTTTTCTCACACACACTGTCAATATGTCATGGGGGTTCGAACCCTTTTACTAGGCTAGACCTCATTGGTAACTTTTTGTTTTTCTGTACTTAAATGTGTTCAAGGGATTTTATTTTGGGTCCTTTTATTTTAGCTCAATAAAAACTTTAATAATATAGAATAATGATAAATATATATATATATATATATATATATATATAATTTTCTAGTTTAACTATAGAATTTCAGGCATGTCAAAAATTAATGGAGTAGTAGTCATCCTAAGGAAAGGGAGCCTAATTTTGTTGAAGTAGTTTGATATGAACCTGAGAATTGCCTTCAATGAAGATATTAGTTATTTCTAATTGTTTTGCCCATAAGTCCATTTTTTAAACTCAAAACTTTTGCTTCCAATAGAGTTTATTCATAGGAGCATAAAATGAACAATCTTTTTTTTTTTTAATCAGATAAAATCAACAATCTTAGTATGGCCATTTGATTCTCTAATAATAAACCCAGCAGCCACTATCCCATCTTAACGAATTGAAATTTTCGCTTTGGCTTATATTAGTCTTCCAAGACCTATTGATTTACCAAAAGTCAAAAAGAAAATGCTTAACAATATAAATGGTAGAAATTGCATTAGGTCTTTGAAAATTAAGGGCCAAAACAATTTTTGAGTCGAAAGTCCATAATTGGCATTGGATAAAGTCCAACTCAAAAATAACTTTAAAAAGGCCCAATTTTAAAGACAAAAAAAGTGAAATTTTACAGTTTTTTCTCGTCTCGTATCTCTCTCTCTCTCTCTCTTCTTTTCTTTTGTTAACTTCAATTTGGGAATTTAGAGTTTCTGATTTTCTGATTTTAATTCAATTATTTTAGATCTTAAAAATAGTATTTAAAAACTCATGTTTTTTATAAAAACAAATGAATGATATTTTTGAGTTTTTTTATTATTTTATAATAGGATACCAAATGGGCCTAAATTATTTTGTTGTACCCAAATTTGCAGATATATAGTAAAAAAAATTTCACCTAAAAAGGAGGCAAGGAGTTCCTTGAATTGATCACCCAGTCCATAAAATGTGTCTTGTTGTCCTTTATTCATTGAATTCTGAGTTTCCTCATATCCAAACATTCATTTTGTATTTTATTTCAGTTCATGGTTTTTTTTATATCGTTTAAGAAGGGCTTTCCAATATAGGTCCCTACAATTTCTATTTTCTAGACATATACCCATCATTCTATAAATCTATGTGTAAAATTCAATTTCAAACTTAAATGATCAGTAGGATATAAGAGGTCATAGTATTCTTATGTTTTTACATCATTGCCATCATACTTCATATTTTATTTATAATTTATTCCAAGCAATTCATTAACTGCCATAGTTGTAATTAAAACTCCCTATTAATAGCATATCAATCACCCCATTTCTTTTGAGTTTGACAATATCAATCACCCCATTATACGAGGTAAATTGTTTTACTAGTTATACATTATTAGAGAAAAAAATAGGTACGTTATTTAGAGATAAAATAGGTTCATTTTAAAAAAACAATAAATAAATTATCAAATTATTTTTCAACATAATTAGAATGTACACTATTATTCACAAAACAATAATAAAATAGATTATTAGTCGTATAATTCATAAAAGGAAAACAACATAATTTTTTTATTAAATAAACCAAAACGTTAATCACCTATAGATTACTAATATATACAATAAATCAGATTTTAAGTCATATTAGGTAACTTGCTTAGTTGGATCCTAGTCATCGGGTATTATTTGAAAAAATTGGGTATTTTAAATAGAAAAATAAAGGGAAGGGTTGTAGGTGATTTTAAATAAATTTTATGGGTCTTAGCTCAATTTACTAATCTATTTTATAATATATAAAGCAAAAGATAAAGAAGAATAGTAAACATTCAAAATGCCAAATATTTCCCTTAGTTCATGAATTTTTAAACATTGAAACTTTTCATTAAATAAGCATAATATAATAAATAACAATTTTTTCATATTAAAAAAATTTAAAATAAAAACATAGAGTCCTATTTTCATGGGATACAATATATATATATATATATATTTGGATTCTCTTTTTTAATTCTTAAATTAAAAAAACAAAAATAAAAAATCAATTGGCACAAGGTAGTATATAGAAAACAAACTAACAAAATATATACATACATGAACATAAAATAAGTTTCAAAATAAATGCACAGTGCCCAAAGAAGCTCCTAATATAATTATGTCTCTACACATCATCAACAAATCCGTTGTAGACTCACGAATGGATAATTGTAAACCGGGTTCGAATTCTGGCATCTGAATTCCTTTTTTTGTTTTGTTTTGTTTTTTTTGTTTTTTGTGTTGGGTTGTTTACTTGGGCCTTAATATAATAAATGGGCTTGATAGCTCACACTAAAAACTAAAAAGAATTCTGAATTTTCTATTAACACCCAAAAGAATTCTGAATTTCTATTACCACCCTAAAATTTACCAATCAAAGAAATACAAAATGACATAAATGAAAAAGAACTTTCCATTGCAGGAATAAGCTCAAAGTACAACCTACAAAGAATTTTGAATTTACCCATAAATTTGCCAATCAAAGAAATACAAAATGACAGAAAGAAAAAAGAACCGGCCATTACCAGAATATGTTCTTTTTAAGTTAGTATATCCAAGAGAAAAGTGAAAATTTGACATTCTTTTAAGTGTTTTCGGTGTACTAATAAAATAATACGGGGGCATTTAGAAACTCTATGATAAAAAATAAAATAAAAAAGGTGAAATGATCTTTGGTTCATGTGTTTTGCCTCAATTTTAATTTTGATAATTATATATATTGTAAAAATTAAGAAGGGGAATGAGGTTTTCTCACCACACTGTCAAGGTGCTATGGAGCTAAAAACTAAAACCACTAATCTATAAGTCCATATTCTTTTCCACTATGGTTGTCGACATCTTTTTGTTTTTCCCAATTTGATCATTTAACTCTTCTTTATTATCGAAGTTTTTATTAAGCTAAAAAAAGGACCTAAAATAAAAATCCCTTGAAAGCATTTTAGTCTATAATTATCTTTTATTTTTATTTTTTACAAAATTCTAGTTTAACTATAAAATTTCAAGCATGTCAAAAATGCTGCAACAAATAACTAGTAGTCACTCCAAGGAGAGGGGGCCTTTTGTTGAAGTAGTTTGATAAGAAACTGAGAATCACCTTTAATGGATATATTAGTTATGTCTAACTGTTTTGCCCATAAGTCCATTTTTAAGACCCAAAGCTTTTGATTCAAATATAGAGTTTATTCATAGAGGCATAGAGTCAACAATCATAGAGTCCGTTTGATAACCATTTCAATTTTGGTTTATAGTTTACATTTTTTGTGGTCGAGTATAGAGGAAAATGAGAGTGATAACACTACTAAAATACTGGGCTAAAAGCACGAATTTATTTGTGCTCTTTGTTTCAAACAACACGAATAATCGTGCTCTATGAAGATGACCACGTTGCAACCACTTTATATTGGTCGGTCTCCTATATAGGAGTTTTCATTGATTAGAGCACAAATGTGTTGCTTCGTGGCAAATATTTAGAGCATGAATCAAGCATTTGTGCTTCTATTTTGACAAGTGACTGAAGTGTTAGATATACTGATTTGACAGGTGTAAGCTGAGCACAGTTTCAAAATCATGCACGAAAGAGATGTATTATATATATATATATATGCATATACAGTCCCCTTCCATTGAGGACACTCTTTAGAGTACATTACGAATTGTATTTCAACAATCCAAACTGTCTATTTTTCACTTGATAAAAGTGTACTGACAACTAGTGGTGGCAATTTCGGGCACGATCCGTTACATGACTCAAAACCCACACGAGAATTTAGCGGGTTCAACTCGTACGATTAAAATTCGGGTCATTTTTGGGTCAACTCACCATGACCCATAAACAGGTGGGTTTTGGGTCAACCCGCCAACCTGCTAAAATACCTATGTAACCCACCAACCCGCTAAAATACCTGTGTAACTCACCAACCTACTAACTCGTTTATTTGTTTAGTCTTCATTTTTCTAATTTTTTTTACTGTCTTTTAATTGCTACCACTTAGCGGGTCAACCCGACACGACTCGAAACTCGCACGAGAACTTAACGGGTCAACCTCTGCATGACACGTTTATTAAACGGGTCAGGTTTGTGTTGAGCATTTCTGACACATATATAATCTTGACATGACACAACACGAACCCGACACGACCCATTGCCAGCCCTACTAACAATGAAGTGACAAGTATGGGAATTGGGCACAAAAGTTGTGCCTAAATTCACTTAAGCACAATTATTTCCTTCTTCTATTCAAGTTGGACAAGAAACTATTGTGCCTTTTCTGCATACGACACAAATATTATATATATATATATAGTGTGTGTGTGTGTGTGTGTGTGTGTGTGTGTCAATGTGATTCAAAAGGGCACAACCCTCTTTTTTGTGGCCTTTAGATCGTGCTTTTGCCCCATTTTTTTTGTAGTGGAGAGAGAGAGAGGAGGAGGAGGATGGTAAGGAGGAGTAACAAAGTGAAAACAATTTCAAATAGATTTCAGTTTTTAGTTTTAGTTTTTACTTTTGTTACTCCTCCCTTACATGCTCCCCTCTCATTCTCACTTCCATTGCAAAAAAAAAAATGAAAATTAAAACTAAAATTGAAATGGTTATCAAATGGGCCCTTAATTTGGCCATTTGAGTCTCTAATGATAAAACCAGAGTCAACTGTCCCATCTTAACAAACGGAAATTTTCGCTTCATCTTAGATTGTCTTCCAAGACCTATTGATTTGCCAAGAGTCATTAAAAAAAATGCTTGACAATATAAATGGTAGATTCCTTGCTAGTGCGAAGAGCTTGTAAGTTAAGTGGTTAAGAGTATTACCCTTGCACTCGAGGTCCAAGGTTCGATTCCCCTCTCCCCTAATCTCGCTTGTACTTAAATAAATAAAAACCAGTTTATATGTAATCTCAACACCTTTTCCAGTTTATAAATGTGTTGGAGCACACAATTTGTAAGCAAGTCGAGAAGAATATCAGTGCATCAAACGCAAGTAACATATCCTTCAGTTTATTTGAGCACACAACTTGTCTTTCTTTTGAATTTTTATTTATTAATTTATATAATTTGTCAAGCTGCGGTAGGCAAAAATGGTGGTCCAAAGTCGTGTCGTGTTATTGATCAACATAGGATTTGAAAGGCATACTAACGGAAGTGGTTTTGTAAAAGCTGAAACTAATAGGTCAAACACTTGAAGAAGTCTAATAGATTGAGACATTGAATAAAAACTTGAGCCTTAATAACCTGACTCCCAATCAAAACTCCCAATCAAAACCACTATGCTCCGAGTGGGCAATTAGCGCAAATTAATTCTTTTTTTAATTCTTGATGGATTTGGGACTTCGCAATTTATCTAGTGCAAATAAGAGGCAAATGATTGAATTGAATTATAAACATTCTCAGAGAAGAATAACTAGACTAACCTAGTTGCAGGCATACAACTGAGTCCAAATCACTACTTCAAAAATAATAGTAAAAAATCTTGTTCTAGAACATGGAAATAAATCGAATGAAGCAATAAAAACTTGATTTGGGAAGAAGAGTTGTCAATTCGAATTGACTGGTTGTAGTAGACAAACAAACATTTCTGTTGTGATTGATAGTCAATTGGAAATCATACCAATGCGCGCATGTGATAGAACAATCTTCAAAGAACAAGGATGAAATCTCTCAGGAGTGGTGGTGAACTTGAAATCTCTATATTAAAATATGTTAGGAATAATAAGTTAGATCTAAATGTGATCCATTTGATATCAGTTACTTTACCATAGTTGTGGTTGAGCTTCTTTTTAAGTTTGTTTCTATAGCAGCTAGCTTCTTCTTTAACATGAGTAGAATCCAACTTGCGGTTAAGATTACTTAAGATGCAAGAAAGTGTTCCACATTGGAAGATCGAAACTTCGCAATAGTGCTTAAAACATATCTTGGACTCCTCCATCTATATTGTCAATTAATTTTACGTTGGATGCTAATATTCTAATAATTAACCCGGCTCAGATTCCTATTTGATTTGATCATGAATTTTTATTTTTTCATGGATCATGAAATTTAGAAAACAATTGAAAAAGCCAAAAAAGAAAAAGAAAAAGAAAAAGAAAAAGAGGAACTTTACAATCCCAAAGCAAGCTGGTCCTAGAATGAAGCCCAAATCATTGCGAAGCAGGCCCAAGGCTGAGATGCAAATTCAATCCCAAACCTTTATCAAGCTTAATCCGACCGTCATCTTCCGCACAACCGCTTAAACCCTGCAAAAAACTAGCATGATTTCCAACCCCTTCTTGAGACGGAGCCCTCATCATCAAACATTCCCCTATTCCGGCCTTGCGGTAGACATGCCTCCCTAATGGAGAGGGGCCAGTCCCGGAGAGATATGCGTCGCGGTCCGATATGTTTACAGGTGCATGTGCCATGTAAAGACATGAAGGGGATTGTGGGGGGGCCGCTGCCGGAACCATCATAGAAGCGAAGAGCTGTGACTGTGAAATGAATGCCGATATGATCGGGTTTTGGATGTGTGAAGTAACCAAGTTTCGGCTGCTAGCATGCATTTGTGCACGCTTTAGGATTTGCCTTTCTTTCTTGTGAGCATTCTGGTGGCCTCCCAAGGCCTGAGAATTGCTAAACTCACGGCAGCAGTACAGACACTCATATTTACGTTGGTCGGATTCTTGTGACGCAGATGAAGATTTGGTTATATTTGAGTTGTAGTGATCTTCTGATATGTTGAAACCAAAGAGCTTAAGAGGTGTGGAAGCGGAAGTTATTGTGGAAATTGTATTTTGCTTTGTATCATAATCAATAATATCAGCCATCAAAGGTTGGTTTTGGATATGAGATGAGATGAGAGAGATTAGGAGGATATACAAATGGAATTAATGGGTGACCTTATAATTAGTGGCAATAACTTGCATGTGTGAGCTATTTAAAAGCTGTGGATTGATGAAGTACAAGGGAGGGTAATGACTTGAGAGTCAAAAGAAGTAGAGCAACAAAGGAAAGAGAGAGGTAGTAGTTGTGAAAATTCCCATGACAAAGATAGAGTTAGAAGCAACAACATGGAGCAAGAAAACCAGGCCTTTAGATTATACTTGAATCATTTTCTTGTGGTGGTGGTTTTTATTTTTTGGGTACAATTCTCAAATGCAAATTTACTAGCATGTAGATGATTTAGGTGCTAACTGAGGCATTTGTTCTTGGTACACTTCAAATCTAGCAGAGTCTTTTAGTTTGCCTACAATTGACCATGACCACACGGGTCGAAGCTGAGGGGTGGTTCAGAATAATTGCACCTAACTTGGCTTATTTACATGAAGAAAAAAAAAAAAAAAAAACTTTTTTATCTGAAGCTGAGGAGGGTCCAGACGTGAGACCATGAGGTATATTTGGAAATCATTTGAAGCTTTTCTTTCTTAGAATCTTGCAATCATTTCAAGCACGATTTGGGAAACAGCATACATTAAATCAAAATGTGGCTGTACTATTATACTTACATCCAGTCTGGTAACACAAATCCTTTTGTTTGAAGTGTGTGTAGTCAAAATTAAAAACTTGGCACACAAAGAGACATTATAGGCAGTGGCGGAGTCAGAATTTCACATTAGAGGGGGCCTTTCATAAACCTTGTATTCTCTTCAAAATTATCATGAATTTCATATTTTAAATTGGTTAAATACTAATATCATCATCTACACTATTAAAGACTTAAATTTTGATAATTTATATTCCAAAAGAGAAAAGAAATAGAAAAAAAGAGTTCATAAAGTGCAATATTAAGGTACCCAACTCATACATTAAAAAAAATGAGGAAAATAAAAAATTCACAAAGCTTTAAACAAAAGAGGAAGAGAAAGAAATGTTAGAACTTTAGGAGTTTTTAGTGCAAATATCATAAACTAACCTAGAAGATTTAAGTGAGATGAGTAAAAGAGAGACTAATAAATTTTATGATTAATTTATAGACAAAAAGAACCTAATATATATTTTATTTTAAAGTAAATATTCTAAAACTAATATAATATATCATATATAATATACAAATAAAAAATGTAAAATTGGAGTGGGGCCTTGGGACCACACTGGTCCCATGCTGGCTCCGCCCTTGATTATAGGGACAGCAAAAAGACACTGTATCGGGCACGGACTATTATAGAATAAAAGTTGTGAAAAATGGCTATTTTAGCCCAAACCCACTTATAAGGAGAGGGGCCATATGTAACATATTGACAATACAAATAAATTTAGTGAAAAAGTGATGAACATGAATAACTTATCTTGATGATGAAACTAAACATAATAAGTATATGAACAATCATTCAGAATCAAAACTTGTAAAATAATAATAATAATAATAACCGGTTGTCTTTAATTTCCTATTTTCTTAAAAATACTTGTAAAAAAAAAAAAAGATTTGATTGGCTGTTTCTTTTAATTTTTATTAAATATGTTGATGGGATCCAAGAGTAACTTTGCCATTTTGTTAAGGAATTAGCCTTTTAGTTGGAGGGGAAACGTAAATCCTTCATTCTCTTTATTGTGATGGGGCACAAGCATTATTTTAATATATATATATATATTATCCTAAGTTGTCCAATGCAAAGCCCAATATATATAGTATTTCAAAATTTTTGAAGGGCCAAAGCCCGTGCAGGCCTAAGCCCCAGGGAGGTTTCTGTCCAATCGCGACAGTACTTTTTTTTTTTCTTTCCCAAGGAGATGTTCAAAAGATGTGGTGAATAAAAACCAAACGACTGCATGCACAAAGTACAATCAGATTCCTTGGGAAAAAAAAAAGTACTATCGCCATTGGATAAAGAAAAACTGACTTCTCTTTGATTTTTTAATTTCTGAATTTCCTCTGCTGCTAGGGCCACCACTTGAAGACCCACCTTCAATTCTAACTCCACCATTCCCAGCAGCTTTGATCTGCTGCTGCTTAAAAGTGATCAGAAGTGCTTGGGTTCTGTAAAATGGGGGTGTCCTTTGGTAACTATTGGCAGTAGCTGGTTTGGACTCCCCTACTGTTAAGCCTGTACTTCTGGAAAACACACAGACTAAATATTTCCCATCAGCACCACATCATCATCAAGTCTAGCATATTACTCATATAATTAGCCCTTAAATTAGGTGTGACTATTTTTATATAAGGGTAATGTATTTTAACCAATTTTTCAATCTTTTTTATTTTATTTCGTTGAATTCGCTCATCCTGATTTAGGAATATTCTTTATTTTTAGATCTGGGCATGACAGTAAGTTTGGGGGCATATGATCCATCCAGTTAACATCATGACCAAAGAAAACTGCATATATGTCATTAGAAAAGATAAGAAGTGTGACATATTCTTGGTTCAAAAATATCCATCCCAAACAAGGAAAATTGTAAAACTAAACTTATAAGAAATTATACCTCAATTCGGGTCGGCATGAGTGGATATGTCCAAACAAATTTTAATCCAAACTGATAGTAAGAACCAAGCTCAGACAATGTACAGTGAAGCTGAGCACACTACAGCACAAACTCAAGTCACCAATTCTAGAAGCACAGCTAATACGTCCAAAAGATCTTGTGAAAAAGGATGATGAGCTCCTAAATTCTCTCAGATTGTTACACCTCACCATGATCATAACAGAATTGTATTCTAGAATAACCTATTCAGATTGTATAAATGTGTACAGTATTGATTCCTTCATTTAATGAGAAGTAGAAAAAATTACCTCTTTCATTCATTTATTCATGGTATCCAGAGCCACCCTTGCCTAACCATATTAACATATGGGCAAAATAAAAGAAATGAGATCACCAAAACAAATATACCTCTGGTAGTCATCGATGCGAGGTTTTCGAACCCTAGATTCTACTCTAGAAAGAACACCGTCATGATCCTCTTCATCTTGGGCTTTAGAAGCCTCAGAAATCCTCACTATTCGTTCTGTGGGATTAAGCTGATCTAGCCAAAACCCTAATGAATGATTTGATGATGAGATGACCAAGTACCCCTTCAGTTCTCTTATAGATGTGGTGTGGACGAGGGTTCCAGAATAGTGGTTTGGCGATTCAATATGAGTGGATGTGATGAAGCTGACAATAAAGGTTACTTGAGATGTATCCAAAGAAAAAAATGAAGGGAAATACGACTTTTCCTTCCTTGTTTTACTTTTCTCTCCTCCACGGCAGCCTGGTAGCCCATCAATCACGCTATGAACATGGTTACGTGGATGTTTCTCAAAATCACACTGTTTTTAATCAACGTTTTAATTTGATAAGGTTGGCATTTCTCCAATTCTCTCCCTCCTAGTCTTGGCGTAGTTCATGTAGAGATTTGAAATTTCTTGGGTTTCATTATCTAAATTAATATTCAAAGTACCAGCTATTACAAATAAACCTCTGAATTATAGCGTTAATGACACATGTTGTCTAGTATTGATGACCTATCATTTGGTTGTAATCCAAATCTCAGTTTTTGTTTTTTTATTTTTGCCGAAGTTAGGCACGCTACAAGCCCTATATAAAGCACCCCCTGGCACCCAAGTTTATCATCATCCTCCTCACCAAATTACAAGTTAATTAAGTTTATCAGCAAGAGCAACAGCAAGCCAATTAAGACATTTCCATGACGATGATGAAGAGCCAAGCAGCTCTCCTTGGCCTCACCACCTTGGCCATCCTCTTCTTCTCAGGTATAATATTATACAAACGTTGTTAGGTGATCAGATATCGATCAAAAGTTTATTTTTAGAGTTGTCTCTGTAATCTTTATTCTTACGATGATCATGGTTTTATGTACGTTGAATATGCAGGTGCACATGCAGCTAAAATCACTTTCACAAACAAATGTTCCTACACTGTCTGGCCAGGAACCCTAACCGGTGACCAAAAACCTCAATTATCACTCACCGGGTTCGAGTTAGCAACCGGAATTAGCCGCTCTGTGGACGCTCCGTCCCCATGGTCCGGTCGCTTCTTTGGCCGAACCAGGTGCTCCACGGACGCATCAGGAAAGTTCACTTGTGCCACCGCAGATTGTGGTTCTGGCCAAGTCTCATGCAACGGTAACGGCGCAGCTCCGCCCGCTACATTAGTAGAAATCACTATTGCTTCGAACGGGGGTCAAGACTTCTACGACGTTAGTCTTGTTGACGGCTTCAACTTGCCCATGTCCGTGGCTCCACAAGGCGGCACCGGCGAGTGTAAGGCCTCAACTTGCCCTGCCGATATTAACAAAGTGTGCCCGGCTCCGTTACAAGTGAAGGGATCTGATGGAAGCGTAATTGCGTGCAAGAGCGCTTGCTTAGCATTCAACCAGCCAAAATACTGTTGCACTCCACCTAACGACAAGCCGGAGACATGCCCTCCCACTGATTACTCTAAGCTCTTCAAGACCCAGTGCCCTCAAGCTTATAGCTATGCTTATGATGACAAGAGCAGCACCTTCACATGCAGTGGTGGACCTGACTACCTCATCACATTCTGCCCATAAGCATATGATATGATGTTATACATATAGGGCATGTTTGGTATGACTCACTAAATGGGACTGTGCTATATTAGACCTGAAGCCCATGTTTGGTTAGCAAGAGGACTAACGTAAATGGGATAGTAGAGCCCAACAGTAAAAAAAACGCCTCACTCGTTCTCCTTATACAGTGAAGCTCAAAATGAGTTCGCAAAATAAGCCTTTGCTATATTGAACACGCCTCTCTCCAGTTCACTTCTTCTCTGCGACTCCGTCTTTGTAACTCCACCTCTCCTGCGTTCAACATCGACTCATCTTCTTCGAATCTTGACGCAGGTAAGTTTTTTCTGGTCTTTCCCTTTGGATACCTCTCTTATTCCTTCTTCCATCTCTTTGATTTTTGCAAATCTCCTCAACAATTTTGACTGTGCTATGAGAATCTCTCCTTCCTTTTCTCTGTTATTTTCTTCTTCTCTTCTCTAATTTTCGTAGAATATGTAGGGACATATATATACATGATGTTAATTGGCCCCTCAGTGTCACCGGTTCTCTAATCGGTGTCTCTGATAGTGTGGGTGATGGTGGGCTCATTATCGCATAACACATACAAGTTGTGGGGCATTGGCAATGGGCATTGGAATGTGTGGGTGTTGGTTTCATTTCTGTTGGGAGGAAGGAAGAAGCAAACTCAGCAGAGCAGGTAATCGATTTGTTTCATTGTGGTTCTGTGTGGTTTATGTCTTGTTTAAATTTCAAAATCAGAAGCCATTCATTTTAGTTTAATTGCAATTTGCTTTAATTTCGTGTATTTCATGTGGGTCTTTGAATTGAGCCATCTTCTTCTGGGCATTGCATTGAAGCAGAGAAGTAGGTCTAGGGATTAGGGATTAATTAATCACTCAACTCTTTGAACAAGGCTTTAAGGCTTTGATGATTTGACATCTATGTCACCATGTTGGTGTGCTCTAGAGAGGCTATAGGCGACATCCTAGTTTAATTCGAATCAGGAAATCAAACATAACAACTAATATTCTAGAAAGTCGAGAGGCTTGACATGATTAATTACGTTTCTGTGCAAGATCAGTCCTTCGGACTTTAGGATGATCAGTTACCTCTCATTGTCATACTACCCAATGATGGCCAAAATTACCTTAAATCACATGTGGAGGCTGCCCACATTGCACCTTGGTTGAAGGAATACATGGTGCATTCTGTGTCATTCTTGTGAAGATGCTTCGTCATCAAATTGCAGAAAATAATTTGATTCACGGTTGATTTTTTTAACATATAAATTTTACCAGAAACAAACTTTCATTGAAGGAAAAAGAAAAGAGTACAGAAACAGGAAACAAGGTGTCTTCCTGCCCATAAGACCTGACTAGAAATCTTTATGAAGTTTAAAACATTGCCAAAAAAAAAAAAAAAAACATTCAAAACAGTACAGACTCTGAGACACTACAGCTTTCCAACATATTCATGGTTGGATCTGAATAAATTTTTTGAATGCTTATTCTTGTGTCTTTAATACAAGATTATTTTTGACTTCGTTTTTGGTCCTTTTTTAGGATGGAAATTTAAGGACATTGATAATTCAGAACCATTCCCGAAACTAATAGTGAACCAGTAAAAGTAGTCGTTGCTGATAACCTCCCGATATAGGTTTCAACTCTGTAAAAACTTTTGTGTCTTTATCAACACCTCATTCATTGATGATATCTATCTTTTTTCTTTTTTTTTTATTTTTTTTTTATTACAGGTTTTGCTTGCTTTTGCACATTCTGATATAGTCAGGTATTTTATTTCCAATTTGTTCTTACGAAACAAATCAGAGGTGGTGATCTTGGGGATCTTAGCTAGGACTTGAACAGTATCACACTAACAAAGATATCTGATAAGGTCATAATTTCACACATTTGCATGCCTTCTTTGCTTAGTAAGTTTGTTTAGCTTCTCTTTATTTTTGAGTCTCTTACCTATGTTTGTGTGTTTTGTAGGTTAAGACAGCAAGTTGATGACATTTGATACAATTGATGCATGTTAAGGACTGAGTGGCACAAGAGGAATATGAGCTTAAAGACAAAGCTCATTTAAGCCACACTCCTTGTCAGTCCAGTTTCGTAGGTCATCTTGCAGGCCTCATTTCAGCAATTTACACAGGTTGGATGAGGAGACATCCTTGATAGAAGTTGTTCCAATGGGTGTCTATTATAACATATCCAAATTTTAGCCCAATTGGATAAATCTGGAGCCCTCAACACGTCAAAGACTGAACCAAGTTCACAGAAAAGTCATAGTTGGCTGCCATCACATTTAATGTGGCTACAACCCTAGAGCCATGTGTTACACATAAAAGCAGCCACACATGGGAGACAAATCATATTGGGAAGTCAGAAAGATGAACAAAAGTCAAGCTTTCCATAAAGAAACCATACCAAGGCACATGGGCAGCTGGAACAGCTGGAAAGTATGGCAGCTGGAACAGCTGGAAAGTATGGCAGCTGGAACAGCTGGCTAGTTGAGGGCAGCTAAGAAAGGTGGGCTTCAGCAGCCAAAGGGGAGGACGAAATTTCACTCTATAAAAGAGAAGGGTCAGACACACACATTCACATCATCAATTACTCTCATACACACATTCAGATTCACCACAAAGAGAGAAGAGAGCTTGGGGCTGTCAAGGGAGCTTGGAGTTGTCCTGGGAACTTCCTTGCTGCCATCATCTAGTTCTTCTCCTCTCTTTATCCTATCTATGTATTTCTTATTTTCTGTATTCATAGTTATGTCTAGCTAATCCATTTAGTTAGGGCTTAGGATGAAGCCCTAGTCATGAATATTCAATGTTATGGATGATTTTATAGTTAATTGATTTCCTTGCTTTTATTATCAAGTTGTTAATCTCAAGTTTATTATGTGCTTGATGTATGTTTTCTTGGAGTAGCTAACTAGGATTTTATGCATCTAGCACAGGTTGGGAAGGGGTTTAGATTCACCAATTCTACTCTCCTTTCACAAGCAACATATGAATGGCCTAAGAATCATTCAAGGGGTTAATAACCATAGGTTGACTAGGACAGATACCATGTTCTAGGACTTGTGTGATTATCATATTCTCAAAGAGCTTAATGACTCTTGTATGCTTTATTCTAAGTAGATACCATGCTTAGGTTGCATATTAGAGATCACGTGTTGTGTAGATACCATGCATAATCACATGCCTTAGGAGAATCATGCATCCTGCACCTAGATACCATAGGCTTGTATGCGATAATCTATTGTTGATAAAGCTTGAGTCAATTTCTATGCATTCATAACTTGGATAGGAAAACTAGTGGTGGATTCCAATGCTCTAACACCTCTCAATCATTGTTTCACAACTTGTTGATTGCTGCCAATGTTTACTTTCGAGCACTTTCATTTCACTTTCTTCTTTTCATTTCAACAACAAAACCCCCCATTTCGAGTGCGTGTGTGGTGCTAGGATTCTGTCCTAGACCTTGAGTAATTAACAAGAGGCATTGTTGAATTCGACCTTGCCTTTAGCTAGTTAGTCAGTTTCTTTGTTTTATGTTTTTCTAGCATTCTAAGTAATTTAACTTGGAACCAAGTTACCATTCTCCGTGGGATCGACCTCGTATTTACATAAGCTATACTATAAATGGTTCGTGCACTTTCGAGAATTAAAGTTGCTGTTTTTAATAACTCATTTTAGTTGTTAAGAATTGGCTCAACAAGTTTTTGGCGCCGTTGCCGGGGAGTCGGTAACGATGGTGCTGTAGTTAGATTACTTTGATTGTTTTGTTTTTGTTTGTTTCATTTGTTTCTTTTCGTTGGTTTTTCTTTTAGTATTCAGTTTTAGTATTTAGTTTTTATCTCCATTGAAAGCACTGGATTGACTTCCTTGGTGTGTGCATGTCCGAATCTGACCAGGAGCAAAGTTCTCCTGAGCCACTCTCACCAAGAACCGCTGCTGTACATGCTGGTTTGAGGAGAAATTATAGCTCTTCAAGCGGTGAATCTAAAAGTTACGAATCTGAAGGTTCAAGCAACATGGCAGAGATTCCGAACAACAACAATGATGAAGGAGGTGGTGCGCTTGTTGTCCAACCAAGAAAACCCCTGCGTGAGTTTTCCATTCCCAAAGTCACCGATCAACCTTCATGCATTGTCTATCCTCAACTCACAGTTGACAGGTTTGAGCTTAAAAGTGGTATGATTCATCTTCTTCCAACTTATTATGGTAATACCACTGAGGATCCTTATATGCATATTAAGCAATTCTTTGAAATATGTGCTACGATCAAAATTCAAAACCTTGATGATGAGCAAATTAAGATGAGGCTATTCCCATTCAGTTTAAAAGATAAAGCTAAGTCTTGGTTATACTCTTTGCCTAATGCTTCAATTCATACTTGGGAAGAGCTTTCTAATAAGTTTTTGCAGAAATTCTTTCCGGCTCAAAAGACTAACAAGATTAGAAAGGAAATTCTTGGTTTCACACAAAAGGAAGGAGAAGCTTTTCATGAATGTTGGGGGAGGTACAAGGAGATGATAAGTTCTTGCCCACACCACAACATAGAGAGTTGGATGCAAATGCAATCTTTCTATGAAGGTTTGCTAGATTCCGAAAGGATGATGGTAGATGCAACAAGTGGAGAAGGACTGATGAACAAAACAGCAGATGAGGCTTTTACTCTCTTTGAATCATTGAGTGCTAACTCTCAACAATGGAGCCACAATAAAGGAAGAGGAGCTCCTATGAAAGCTGTGGTCTCTGAGGTAAGTACAAATAATGAGATTGCTGCAAAACTTGATGTTATGTGTTCTTTGCTTCAACAGGCAGTGACTGGCCCTCTAGGAAACAAAGTGGAAGTTCAAGACCAATCTTTTGCAGAGCACATGCTAGAACAAGCAAATGCCCTTCAAGCAAGGAATCCTCAAAATGATCCTTATTCAAACACATACAATCCGGGATGGAGAAATCATCCTAATTTCAGGTGGAACAACAATCCAAATGTGCAACAATCTCAAGGACCTCCCCCAGGATTCCAAACACAACAAAGGCAATTCCAGCAAGCTCCCCAACAAGTGCAAGAGCAAGAGCAAAGGGGTGATCAAATGGGAGAATTGCAAGACATGTTCAAGAAGTTCATGGGGCANAAATGGTTATCAGCACAGGAGTTTAGATACAGATTGTAATTTTCTGTCATGGCTGGTAAGGAATAAGCATGGCCATTTACGAAACTATAATATGAACAACACTGAAAAACACAAGTATGGCCATTTCAAACAGACTACAAATAACTTCATATTCCAACAATGAATCAACAGCACCTGAAGGTAGATCATCTAATTAATGTTAGAAGGATAATAGTTTCTAAAGTTCTTTATTAAAAACAATAGACAACCACCAGAGAGTGTTTTGGTGAATTAGAGACAAATTTTGTTTTGGAAAAGATGATTACTTCTCAATGCTTGACGGCTGCATATTGCTAAAATATGAATATGGTTGAATACTTTAAGTTGTATTTTTCTCCAGAAAGGGATATATAAGAGTTTACAAAGGTGCTTTACAAAGAAATAGATACAGTAAATCACCATGGCATACAAGGTGAATTATAGACAAAAATGTTTTTGGAGAAGATGATTATTTCTCAATGCTTGAGGGCTGCATATGACCCCCTCCGTGAAGAGGGTGAACATGAAAAAGCTTTTTTTTTGGGGCTCCTGGTGTGTTTAGGTAATAAATAATTGATATTAAAGAGGGAGGAGAGAGAAATATAAAATTAACGAGTGTTTGTTAAAAAAAAGAAAAAAACTAAACTTGATTTGTCAGATTTAATCTCATTCATCGATAACAAGCTAAATATCTATTTAAACTCTAACAAAAATGGCGTTTTTCTAATAAACATCATCATGGTTTGTTAGAAGAATTTTCAAAGAACACATGGTCATGCTTGTGGCATCTTACCTATTCTAGTCATAATTATAAGAAAGTTTACTTTCCGCAATGTTGCAATGAGGAAAACAAATACAGGTGTTTAATTTCATGGGCCTGTTTTTCTAGGCAAGTCTTATTTTTGGGCTTGTCCAATTTATGGGGCCTATTTCTTGTCATGAGAATTTTTCTTCGGTGGGAGTTATTTTTGGAGCTTAGACCCCCTTTTGCCATGATAAAGAGTAAGGACAAGTAATGGTGATTACTATTCATGTGAATAGTATGTCCATCAATATTTATGTTGCTTTTCCACCCAATACCATAGAAATCCAAGAGCAATTACTATTTACATAGGATTTATTTTATTTATATGTTCGAGATTAATAAAAAAATAAATTAATAGGTATGTATAAGAAAAAAATATTATGTATTTTTTGGTAATTTTTTTAAAAAATTCAATTTTTTTGAAATTATTTTATTCGTTGACATGCCCTCAGGCAACAGCTTGGTCTGTTCTTGCCTTCGGGTCTACCCAATTTTGGTGGAGCCCACCATTTGCCTGTGCTGGATTTGATTGCTGGAGTGGGTTTCTTTGGCTTGGGGGGCCTTTTACTCTAGCCTCTAAAGAGCGCCAAGGAACTCTAGTTTTCCACTATGAGACTAATTTCAACTCAAACATAGCTTGCAATGCCTGCTTAGCCAACAATTTCTAAGTTTTAATTTGCAAATGCTCATTTCATATGGTTTTGGAGGCCTTCCTATTCTTGCGTTGTGTATGAACCAAAAGACGGATTTCTCAATTTTTTTCACCCCTTCATTACATTTCAAGCCAAACCAACATATAGAGTTGAAATAGCAGATGTCTTCTTGTGTTTGTCTCTCCATCGCTTTTGCAGGTCCGTTTTTCAAACTATTCTCACACACAGCAGCATCCCTCCCAAATACCCTTTCTGTTGAATTTTAATTTTCTTAATTACTTTCCAAACAATAGATAAAATTACAATAACCCCCTCGACAAACAAATTAAACTCTTTCGATCGTAGACAAGATGTGTACAAAGTGATTTGCCATTCACACACATGAATATATCGTCTTTTCTTTCAAATGGGTGGTGTGTTTCATGTGAGCAACGACAAATATTATATTGTCTAGCACTAGCTGGATTAGAGGGGAACCTGGAGAAGTAAATAACAGAAGGATGTTATGAAATGTCGCATCTTGATGAGCAATCTTTTCACCACATATTATGTTTCAACATCATGTTTTAAAGATCCTTTTCTGATTTTACTTCGCTACTAACTGAACAAAATATTTGGACTATGCTATGCACTATGATAAAGAATTTCAGTCTTGGTTCGTATTTAAATCAATGTGTTGCTACCATATATATCTTTCTTTTCAATAGTTGTCTCAGACATCCTAAAAATTGCAACAAGAACTAGGAGAAGACTCTTGGATATAGCAAAGATAGATACATATAGAAAACCACATGAGATACATATAGACTCTTGGATATAAATATTTATTAATTTAAACCTATGTATATAATATTTTCGGGCTGGGTTCGGAAGACGGGGACGCTATTACCATTCCTGGTCCGAACCCACTAAGGAATATTTTTTCAAGAATTTCCTTACTCATACCCGATATTTTTAATTGCAAAAAACCCTTAAATAGGTCTATTGTTACACATGCAAAAAATAAATAAAACGTGTGTACGGGATTTACAGAGTAAGGATGAATTTGACGAAGTGAAGTGGAAAGAGATTGTTGAGAAAAGTGGGTTAAGTGGAAATGAGTGGCTAGAGTAGAGAATCCTTATATGATGAGTTTCGTTCAAAATGGGGGCCGTTCCTGGCCTATATGTGAATCATGTTTTCTTAACCAACGACATGCGTATAATGACAGTTCTATTTCTCACTCAGAGTTCCCAAATCATGTGGTCAATCAAGCCAAGATGCCCACAAAATTTAGGGACCCAATCCAATTGAAGACAAAACAATATCTCAAGTAGGTAGAACGTTGAATCACAATAATGCGAAGCGCATCAAATTTGTGCATCAAATTTGAGTTCTAGATGACTGAATACATAGGGTCATAAATATTTAATTAATCAATGCTCACAAAATCATGTGGTCATCCAAGCCAAGATGCCCACAAAATTTAGAGACCCAATCCAATTGAAGCAACAACAAAATCATAGAAGACAAAAAAATATCTCGAGTAGGTAGAATGGTCCAATCACAATAATGCTAAGTGACACCAAAATTTATGCACTAAATTTGAATTCCAGATGACTTAATACGTGAAGTCATAAATATTTAATTAACCAATGCCAACTTAATTAGAATATGATTTAGTTAATTTATATTGGGAAGAAGATTAAAAACCTTAATGAAGTAATAAAAAGTTTTCCAGCTCGCCCTAATCAATTAAGCTTGCTGTTGTACTTACCATCGTTCCCACCATCACAAATAAACGAAATCCTTGAGCCATTAAAAGAACAGAATCAATACAAGTAACAAGAACTATGTACTATATATTGATTTGTAGGGGGCGGCGTTTGGCATAAGCAAAGTGAGCGACCGCACAAGGTCCCTCTTTAAAAGGAGGTTCCACTTTAAATATTAATTTACATTAATATGATGCTGTAGCTTGATAATTATATTAATTTAATAACATTAATATTCATTTTTCATTTGTCTTTCAATATCAAATAAGGAAAGTTTGGCCTCATAATAAATATTATTTTATCTCTTATATTAAGAAGATAATATTAATGTTGATTTTCCTATTCCTATTTAATATTGGTTTTCATGACTTTGTATGCAAATTTTTTTCCAGCCGCATGTATCTTATTATTTTTATTTTTTGCAATCTTCAGCCTTCAGCCTTCAACCACTCAACTCTCTCTCTCTCTCTCTCTCTCTCTCTCTCTCTCTCTCTCTCTCTAATTCTCAGATTTTGTTTTTCTTATATATTTTGTATATTATTATTATTTTTTCTTGATTATTGATAATTAGTAATTTGATGATAACAAGATTTTGATTATATAGTTTGATTACTTTTTATAATTTTTCGTTGAAGACTTTATTTTAGGAAGCTTTCTTGTTGTTTTAATACAGGACCCCTAAAATCTCAGAGCAGCCGCCAAGGGTGGAGCTATCAAGGGGCTGTACTGGGCTTTAGCATGGTGTTGAGCTTCACTTTAGACTTAAATGTATAAACAAATGCAGTACAATTAAATATTAGCCTACTACCTCATAGCCACACATAGTACTTTTTTTTTTCTCAGCCAACGGAAATGTACAAGATCAGACAAACATAACTTACAAAAAGATTTAAAAAAAGGAAAAGTAAAACATTAGAACATTAAAATAAAACAACTTACACTTTTTTCCTACCCCATTATTGTTTGTCGTTGGTCAAACTCAAGTACAAATTTAATATATTAGAACATCATTAAATCAATGGTACCAAGCTCCGAATGTTCCCCAATCTACATGCAATCTAAGATAGTACATCACCTTTATTTCTCAAGTTTCTTATCTTTATTCATTGGTTGTTTGTTTGCTAATTAATTGGCTCCAATTTTTAGTTCTACTGATTAGTGATTTTTTTGGGTTTGGTTGTACTTATTTGTGGTAGTGTTTGGAAAATGAATTTCTAAATTTAACTAGACTATAGGCCTGGTTCGCGTTTAGTTATGCTGTTTTTGGGCTTTCGTCCCCCAACCAAACAAAATTTGAATTATTATATATTATATTATAGTAGAAGTCAAGAAAAAAAAAAATTTGGCTAGGCCCTAAATAAATTCTTGGTGTTTGTATCTGTAATAATTTTACAATATAGAAAAGTGAAAGCCAGGGATTTGATGGAGTTTCTGATCATGGTGAAGGATCATTGACTGGCGGAGAAACACATTATTGATTGTTGAAAGGAAGGGAAGAGAAGGAAAGGGGATTTATAGGGTATCTGATTCTCTTTCTAATTGTTCTTGCTGCCCTTGAGGAGAATATCATGTGGTTGTTATAGTGATATATCTCGAAATTCCGACCTTTTGGTTGGCAACCCAGCTGAGGTGCTGTACTCTAAACTGTAAGATTGTTACAAATACAAATGAATAGTACAAAGTTTCGTGTTTGTATTTATTTCGGTTAATTGTGATAGTGGGAACGATCATACGAATACAAGTTGGGTTTTGATTAATTAAATTTTAAGTTTTATCCTAATCCAGGTTGAAATGGGTTAATTAAATGTTTATGTAATGACATGTGCACGCATATCACTTGAGACTCAAAATTTGGTGCATCAATTTGGCATGGCTAGCACTACCAGAAATCAATAACACAAATTTATTTTCTTATGAAATTAACACAAAATAATATCACAACTAAATCCAAACATAGTACAGTCGAATGCTGCTAATTAAGCGTGCATGTTATAGCATAACACAAAGTGCTTTCACTAAAAATTTCATAATTAAATGTCATCCAAGGAGTACAGATGTGAAAGACTTGGTGAAAGTTTCAAGTGCTTTCAACCCTTCTTTAGGAGACTTGGGTTCCCCTAACACATTCACAATGGCACTACCAACAATAACACCATCTGCTCCCCAACTGCCACAGGCTTGGTTGTTGCCTCTCTAATTTCCCTTAAAAGCCTCGGAACTTGTTCGTGTCAAATAAAGTGGGTAGAATATTTTTATATTATATTTCATTCTCCAAAAGGAGGTATTTATAATACAAGAGTACAAACCCTAGTAGGGTTATACTAGGAAACTAAGATAAAGTCCTAATTACATAATATCTATATAAAAGGAAATAAATAGAATCATAATATATTAGGAAGTAAATCTCCTAATTACACTAGGATCTCGCTAACACTTCCTCTCAAGTTGGAGCAAAGATGTCGCACATGCCTAACTTGTCAAGCAAGTTGAGGAAGTTACTGGTAGAAACAGCTTTTGTAAGGACATTGGCTAATTGATACTCAGAATTGATGAACGGGAAGGAAACAATCTTCGCATCCAACTTCTCTTTAATGAAATTTCGATCAACCTCCACATGCTTTGTACGGTCACGTTGCACCGGGTTATGTGCAATTGCAATTGCCTTATTGTCACAATATAAATCCATAGGTTTCTTAAATCCATAGGTTTCTTAGGTTTCTTAAATCCATAGCAACTCACATACGCCATGGGCCATCCCAAGATACTCAGCCTTAGCACTAGATCGAGATACCACCTTTTGTTTCTTGCTTCTCCAAGTAACAAGATTACCACCAACAAACGTAAAATACCCAGATGTAGAACGCCTATCAGTAGCTGAACCTGCCCAATCAGTATCTGTGTATCCTTCCACATTTGTATGACCATACTTGGAAAATATTAACCCCTTGCCATGAGTTACTTTGAGATATCTCAAAATACGCGTTACAGCTCCCATATGGTTTTCACTAGGTGAGTGCATAAACTGACTCACTACACTCACTGCATATGTAATGTCAAGATGTGTATGAGCTAAATAAATTAATTTCCCCACAAGCCGTTGATAGCGCTCCTTATCAGTAGGAATTTGATCAGGATATAACCCCAACTTGTGATTCTGTTCACTAGGAGTATCAATCGGTTTACAATCCAACATTCTAGTTTATGCAAGTAAATCCAAAATATACTTCCTTTTAGACAAGAAAATACCATGCTTAGATCTGGCAACTTCAATCCCGAGAAAATACTTCAAGTCACCTAATGATTTCATCTCAAACTCAAACACCAGATATTTCTGGAGACTCTGTATTTCTGTCTGATCATCTCCAGTTACAATCATATCATCAACATAAATTATTTAAGCTGTCAATTTACCTTTGCAGCACTTCAGAAACAAAGTATGATCCGCATTACTTTGCACATACCCAAATTTCTTCATAGATGTAGCAAATCTTCCAAACCACGCTCTTGGAGATTGCTTCAATCCATACAAGGACTTCTACAATCTACATACAACACCCTCTTTAGAGGTCACATGAATACCAGGAGGAAGATCCATGTAAATCTCTTCCTGGAGATCGTCATGTAGAAATGCATTTTTGACATCAAACTGCAATAAAGGTTAATCGTGGTTAGCAGTAAGGGATAAAAACAAACACACAGTCATGAGCTTTGCCACTGGAGCAAATGTCTCCAGATAATGCACTCCATATGTTTGAGTATACCTCTTGGCTACCAATCTAGCCTTGTAACGATCAATGGAACCATCAGCCTTATGCTTCAAAGTAAACACCCATCTGTATCCAACAACTTTCTTCCCTTGTGGCAAAGGAACTAGATCCCACGTCTTATTCTTGTTTAAGGCATTCATTTCCACATTCATGGCATTCGTCCATTTGGGATTAGATAAAGAATCCTACAGCTTAGGTGGCACACATACACTATATAATTGACACAAATACGATGCATATGACTTAGATAAACGATGAATTGTGACATAATGGCTAATGAGATATTTCGATTTGGCGTGTATATCAGGAGAATATTAAGCTTTGGGTTTCCCACGAGTAGTTCGTAGGGGTAATTGATAAGTAGACACAAACAGATCATCAGAAATTAACTCACTTGACTCAGTATCACGATTGGACTGGGGCAATGGCAGGGCAGAGGGGGGTATTGTATTAAACTCGTCTTCGCAGGAAACACATGGAATAACATCAGTTGACCCAGGCGACTGGTCACACCCATTTGGGCGACCGGTCGTTTCCAGCCTTTCAACACCCGGATCAGCGTCAGGCGACCAGTCGCTATCTTCTGGGCAACCGGTCGTTTCCAAGCAGAGTGTATCATCGTCAGGCATCAAGTTACACGACCGGTCATGTCCATCTGGGCAACCAGTCGTTTCTAGGCAGAGTACGTCCTCTTTTGCTCCAGACTTGTGCAACCGGTTGCTATCTACTGAGTGACCGGTCGTTTTCTCTCCTAGTGTATTATTTGTATCATTCTCACGCACTTCTCTAAGTTAAAGATCCTGCAATCCGATACTCTCCAATTTACTCCCCCTCTCCCCCTGAATTGGAGAGGAGGGAGAAACATAATACGGTATGTGTATGTGTGTACATATGTATATAAACACGTATATCGCAATATACCATTTTATGCCTCATTGACGTTCTTCGTATATAAATATATAATTATGAATTGTTGTACGTATAATTAAGAGATACTATTTTGTACTAATTTGTGGTGAGTTTGTACAAGTCAATGTACTCTAACCTAATACGTATAAACAATATGCCGGCTATGTTGTGGATGAGTAATTAAGTCTTTGTTAAATTGAAAATGATCAATCCTAATTCAATTGAGACCTTATCATCCACATTCTAATCATTTTTTCAAAATAATGGCAAGGAACATCTACTTTTTAACCTACATACAATAAGGCAGAGATTTATTCATTTTAAAAGGGAATTTAGTAATATGATTTTAAAAAACCTTTGTGCGATGAAAGGACGTCCTACGTGGCACAAAAGGTTGAGGGACGGAGTTACATGTCACGCATATGCTCTTTGTGCGACGAAACGTAATATGCGTCGTGCATAATGTCTTTGTGCGACGACGGATACTTTGTCGCAATTTGGTATAACTGTGGTGGCCTAGGGCTGAGGGTTTAAGGTTTAGGGTTTAGGGTTCACATATCAGGGTTTCTGTTTTGAGCGACGTTGGGATTCGTCGCGCAAAGAGGCCAAAATATTTGGCGGAACTAATACCTTATGCGACGATTTTCTCGATCTCGTCGCGCAAAGAGGCGAAATCTTAAACGGCATTTCAACGTTGCGCGACGGTTTTATCTTCTTGTCACGACGGTTTTGTCTTCTTGTCACGCAAGGGTCTGAAATTTTGGGTGGCATGACGGCCTTGCGCGACGGTTTTTATTTTTTCGTCGCGCAAGGGAACAAAAAAATTATGTTGCGCGATGGTTTTGGTCATTCGTCGTGCAAGGTTATGTAATTTTCTAAGAAAACACGACTGACCCCTCATTTTTTCTAACTCTTTCCTTCGTCTCTCTCTCTCCCTCTCTCTCTCTCTCTCCCGATTGCCCCTGATGCCATAACCACCACATCCTACCTCCTCAACCCACAAAACTCCCTTCTGCCACCACCCCTTCGAAGCCCAGCTGTTTCTGTGCCGTCCCCGTTACGCCTTTCGCTGCAAAATCGCCGCAATTGGGCCAATTTTCACGGGGCGAATTCTTTCTCCTCCAGCCACGAAACCAAACGTATGAGGTATGCTTTCTTGACTAAATTTCGTGATCTAGCTGATGGTTGGATAGGATTTTATGAATTCTTGGTTTTGGTATGTCGATTTGTAGCTTTAACTTTGGCCTGTTTTTTAATTCATTTTTCGGCCACTTCCGGCCATTTTTCGGTGTAGGCCCAAGAACAAAAGTGGCTCCAATTCATGTTCTGAACCTAGGGTGGGAAGCTTGGCCCTTAATTTTGAGAATTTCTTGTCAACTATCGTTATTGCTTTGGCCGCCACGTGCTGCCGTCCCGCTGTGATCCCCTAATTGTCACAAGCACGTAGGTGTGTTCGGATTTCAATTTGGTTACCGTTTGAGTCTCGAACGGATTTCGCCTATTGTGCTATTTTCGGGTTTGTTATGTTCGGACCGTTGGATCGAACTCAAAATCACGTATGTTGTACCTTGTATTTCTAGGATCATATAGGATTCGACGGATTTTCGATCGGAGTCCCGGATAGATATCGCTAACCCTAGGGCAAAATATGCTTTAATTGAAATTAGTCAAGAATGTTAAAGTGGAATAATTTTTATGTTTGTTAATAATTATGATATGTTTTTATTTTATTAGTTGTTGAAATATTTTTATTTTATTTTATTACACGTTAACCCAATTAGATTAACTATGTTACATGCTTTACCTAATTTTTTAAATAAATGTTACATGGTGTTCCTAGGGCAAGATGTCAAACCTTATTAGAAGCCGTAAGGCGGTGACCACTGGACAGAGTTCCCCTCCACCGGCTCAGCCTTCTTCTATCACTGCTCTAGCACAGATGGACCATTTACCCTGTGGTCTCGCGGTCTCCCATGCCCCAGCTTCATCAGCGTCATCTGTGGTGCAACCTCTTATCGCTAGACGTCGTCGCCGCCCCCCCAGCATGACCGATACAGCATCGACATATGGCACTGGCTTCGGGGTCCCAACCAGGTAAAGATTGCCTTGAACTCCATCTGTTTTTGTCCAACATTTTTGTATGATTACTATTGAACGTATACTTTATATTTCTTTATAGCTAGGAAGAACACCCGGGGACCTTGTCAGCAGTTGAAGATGGTGAAGGTCACCCGAGTGACCAACAGTTGTATCAGTATCGGATACGACGCGCGGCATCGGGCTGCACCAACGGCCGAATTGCATAGCTCATTGGCCCACGACATTGGTCACGTCATTCGAACCTATTGCCTGATCAAATGGAAGTTTTGGAAGGTCATGCCTGAGGAGATGCGGACGGAGCTGCTCGGACACTTGTCAGTATGTATCCTACCTTTTAAATGTTTTTCTTTCAAACTTTCTATATTTCTATTACTTAATGTATGTAATTTTTTTATTGCAGACGAACTACAATTTAGAGGACCTCGACGACGAGTTGGTGACGTACGTCAACAGACTCTTTGCTGAGAGGTACAAGTAATGGAAGAGCGACATGCACCACAATTTTCAGGCATTTGATGATACGCAGGTCGCTCTTCACAATGGTTGCCTAAAGGAGCTTGAGGGGTGAGATGACAGCTGGGCGTGGCTCTACGGTCATTTTTAGGAGTCTGATTATGTGGTATTTTTTTTAATAATTAAGTTGAACATTATTACACGTTTTTTAATATTATTTATTTATTTATATTTCATTTCAATTTCAACTAATATGTTTATTTTTCGTATAACAAAAGGTGGCGAAAGCAAATAAGGGCAATAGGAACAAGAAGACGCTTCCCCACCGTTCAGGTTTCAGGCCATTCTCATATAGGATGGAGGTGCGGCGGCGGGTAATAATAAACTAACAATTTTCTTCTCTTGTTCAATTCAGGGGGGTCCAAATTCCAATAAATCGACGTCTTTCGCTACGTTTATGTTCGACCTGGCAATGAGTTGGCGGAGTCCCTTCATGTAAGTATTATTATATTTTAATTATTATCTTATGCATTCAAGTTTCATAGTTACTATATGAATGTTGTAATAAATATTTTATGTTATGTCAAACAGGCGACGATGCTGGTGAAGAGCCAGATGGTTCTTCAGGAGTCCGCCTCCCAACTTTCTCCTGATACTCCACTCGAGTCCGTGGATCCTCCACAGGATGCGGGGTTTCAGATCCTGATGGAGACCTTGGATCAAACTCTTGGGAGGAGGCTAGGGACATATTGTCGAAGGATAGGGAATGCCAGGCGACGGGAACCTATAGGCCCTTCATCGTCGCAGTCAAACCAAGTGACTGCTTTGACAGCATAGGTGGCCGAGCTTAAGACCCAACTCGCCTCGTATAGTACCAAGATGGCAGAGATGTCACAGCTTCTGTCGTCGATCGTTTGGTCCGGCTTTCCAGCTCCGAATGTTGGTCCCTCGTCCACCTCCGACTCTATCCAACTCGAGCTTGGCAACCACACCTCTGCCCCTATTGACCACGTCCAGACCTCCGAGCCGCATGTGCAAAACGACGACATAGATTTTGGAACATTGTTTTGATTATTTTTTGCTTTCTTCATTATATTTTAAACATTTTTCTTGTATTTTATATATATATGTCTGAAATTTGGTTTTCTCTTCTTTACATTATTTTATTGCAATTTAATTTTATTAAAAAAATATCCTAACTTTCTTTACAAAATATTAAAAAATTAAAAATTAAAAAATATATTTAATTAAAAAAAATATATAATTTTGCGAGACGAAAAGTTGTCATTGAGCAAATTCTCTTTTAAAATATATTTTTTGCGCGATGAATGATTTCTTCGTCGCGTATAGGTGGTCCAAATGTTTGCGACACCAAGATATCTCTCGTCCCTACAAATGCGAGCGACGATTACTCACCGTCGCGCTGAGAATGCGAGACGAAAAACTTGTCGTCGTGCAAATGCGTGAGAGACGAAAGTTTCGTGCGACCACATATCTTTCGTCGTGCGGAGATTTGACACACGAAGGATTCTCTCTTCCCCAAAATATCTGCACGACAATCCCTCCCGTCGCGCTGAACATGCGCGACAAAGTGTGTATGGTCGCGCAAATGTTGGCGAGACGTATGGTATGTGCAAAAAATGTTGCCCTGTTGCTATTTTCGCACGACCAATGGACTGTATTTGTCATGCAAAGCCTTTCTTCACAACCTTTGCGCCACAGACTGTGCGCGACAAAGTTTTTGTAGCGCTTATTTTTGTGCGACGAAAATAATTCGTCGCGCAATTTGTAAAATGTAGTAGTGTATATGATGCCACTGGCGGACCCATAGAAGTGTAAGGAGGTGCAACTGCTTCTCCTCTCGACGAAAAAAGCCTTAGAAGTTGCCCCTTTGCAATGCCCTGGAGGTGCCCACCGATTCGAGTAAATGCCTCGTTGACCTTTTCTTTTCTTTGCTATGAGCAGTAGCGCGTTTCTTACTTTTAAAAATAGAAGTTAGGAAGATTGTGTTCCTCGGTTCCGAGCTTTTGCTTCTAAACTTTGTAGGTTCTATATTGGCAGCGAGTTTCATTCCTCAAGTGAGCACATATTCCTTTGAAATTTAAGTGTATCTCCAGATGCTCGCATGGTTCATGCGTTTAGACAAAAGCTAATGACTTTGACTTATTGTGTTTGTGAAATTCCTTTTTACTCAAAAAACTTGAATTCATAGGTTTAGTGATAGCTTGGATATTTACATTGAGAAATATGTTTTCGGGGTAAATTACTCAAATGGTCCTCAAACTTGTACGCGATTTACATTTTGGTCCCTAAATTAAATTATTCGTCCAAATGGTACATAAACTCTATTTTAATCGCCCATTTGATCCAACCGTTACATTCTGTCAATATTGTTGTTAAATATGAGGGCAAATTGGTCATGTCGTACATTAAAAATAAAAAAATAATGAAAAATAAAATAAAAAATCTCTCTCTCTCTCTCTCTCTCTCTCTCTCTCTCTCTCTCCATATTCCCCCATGGCCACCACCCTCAAGCTCCAACCCCCAAACCCATCCCACAACCACTCCCCACCCAAACCCATCCAACAACCACCCTCCACCCCAGGCCCCATGAACCCAAAACCCTAGCTCCTCCCCACCCTCCACCCAAGCTAGCAACTACAAAAACAGAAAAGAAAAAAATCTTCCACAAATCCCATCCCAACGAATCCAGAACCCCAACTCAACAACCATCCAAACCCTCTCCCCCTCCCAACAAACCCACGATTCCATTGATACAATCCAATCTCATCTGCCTTAAACTCAAAACCTCCACAAAACCCCAAACCAACTAACCCAATTCCCTCAAAATCTCCCAATTCTCTCTCACTCAACTCCACCAGGACAACCCCGAATTCAAAGGCTCAATCAGAGCCTAATTCAAGCACTGACGCTTGTATTAAAGCGCCCATAGCTCCATGGATGAAGAGTCCTCTTCTTCTTCAACCTCCATCAGAGCCTAATTCAAGCACTGACGCTTGTATTAAAGCGCCCACAGCTCCCTGGATGAAGGGTCCTCTTCTTCTTCAACCCCATGAAGTCATTGACTTCTCAAAACCCCGAAACAAGAAGACCCACAACAATGCCAAAGTCGAAAAGCCGGATACTGTACTGGCTGGGAAGTTAGTTGGCATTAGAGGCGATAAAGCAATCAAGCAAATTGTCCAAAGCATTGAAAGGCTTGGACCAAACCAGAAAACAGATGAAACCCAGAAAGGTTTTGGGGAATTTAGAATTTGGGATTCCTTGGAAGGACTTGGACAAAGTGAAAAATGGGATGAAACCCACAAAGATTTTGTGGAGTTTGGAATTGTTGGTTGCTTGGAGGAACGTAGTAATTGGAATAGGGGAGAAGAAATCGAAGGGAGGGGTTTTGGGTCTCATGATTTATTTCTCTCTTTTTCTTCAATTATTTTCTAATTTTGTATTTATTTTAACCCTATTTTATTTGTTAATTATGAAAAGTCGTATTTGCCCCTAAAATTTGGTTACATTTAACAGAAAATGTAACGGTTGGATCAAATAGGCGATTAAAATAGAGTTTATATACCATTTGGACTAATAATTTAATTTAAAGACCAAAATGTAAATCGCGTACAAATTTGAGGACTATTTGAGTAATTTACCATATGTTTTCGCTTGTATTAGTAATGAAAATATAATTGAACGTTTCATGATATGAAACCTCGTCGGTAACAATTAATTGTAGCTTAATTTTAATTGAGCACACTTATTGTCTCTACTCGACTGCATTATTGCAACCAGGTAGGAGTCATGCTATGTGAAGGAAAAATCAGAATAGAAAAGGTTGTCTTGCAAGAATTTTGCAACAAGTTAGGAGAAGACTCTTGGATACAGTAAAGAGAGATGTGTTATAGGTAGAAAGCCAAGTACATGTTGTGCATGCTAACTCATGTTGGCGTGACTTGTGAACCATTAATTTTCTTTCCTTACACCCCAAGGATTCCCATTATAATTATATTTGATTTACTTTAATTTCTGATTTTCAACTGTAAATAGAAATAAGAATTTATTATATTTACTTGCCCATTAAAGTTCCGTTGTATTATAAATATGATCTCCTACAATGACAAGAATATATAGAAAATTCCCACAAACAAATATTCTCTCATAGTTCTCATATTTTAGTATGGTATCAGAGCAGCGATCTTGGAATTACTGACTCTGGTTTCCAACCCCTGCCCCCGCTATGGGGATTGATGATTTTTTTCAACCCTCATAGAGGTAACACCACTAACTCCTCTCCTTCTCAACCAATCATAACCGAGTTGAGTGCCCACTTGGCTCAGCTCCTAGAGATGCAGACTTCGACCTCGAACCCAATCCTGAATCAGGATCCTATTTTGATGACCCCGACCCTAACCCCTACTACGACAACAACCCTGACCTTGACTATGACGACGACGACCCTGACTCTGATGACAACCCCAACCCCGAATCTGTCTATTATTCAGACCCAGATCCCGATCTGGATTCCTACTAAACTTGTATCTTATGCATCTTTCGCTGCACAAATTATGACTTCCCAACTAACAACCCCGACACATGGACGAGATTACGCATACTGTGGTGATCCGAGACACAACCCGATACGACTCGTAATGATACTAGTTGTAGATTCCATACTTCGGATAAGAGTGATTCCACGAGCTGGATAATTGATTTCGTTGCAACTGATCATATGACGTTTGATCATGATGTTTTTCTGAATACTATCCAACCTCAACAAACTTGTATTACTAACGCCAATGAAGTTACTTATCCTGTGACAAGGGCTGACACTATTGCACTCTCACTGTCTAATACTTTACTTGTTTCATCTTTATCCAGTAGATTGATGTCAGTTAGTCAGCTTACTGAACAATTGAATTGTTGTGTACTCATTTACCTGAGTTATTGTTTGCTTCAGGATATTCACACTAAGAAGATTCTTGGTTGGGGTACTAAGAGAGGGAGGCTATATTATGTAGATGACTTCAATCTCAGAATAGCTAACAATGTGACGCATCCCTTTGATAGCAAACAAAAGCAAATTTGGTTGTGGCATCGTCGATTGGGATATCCAGTCTTTAGTTATATGAAGCATCTTATACTAGATTTATTCTCAAGTTTCAAGGACTCCGACTTCACTTGTGATACTTGTATTTTGGCCATGAGTCACCATGTGCCATATCCGTTGAGTACGAACAAGTGTACTACTCCGTTTACATTAATTCACTTTGATGTCTGGGGACTTTCACCTATCATTGCTTCTTCTGGTGTTCAATGGTTTATCACATAAGTGTTTTCTCGTTTTCAGTCTTTCGACAAACCAATGAAAACTTAGTTCAGTGCTCAAATCCAGATTCTTTGCTCAGACAATGGAGGAGAATTTGTCAATCATGATTTTCAGGCTTACTTCCAACAATATGGAATTATCTATGAGACGACTTGTCCTCAGACACCGCAACAAAATGATGTTGCTGAACGAAAGAATCGACATCTTCTTGAAACTGCTCGAGCACTCATTTGATTAAAGAGGTTGCTTACTAAACTTCGGTATAGACCTACGTCTGTAATGAATCTCTTTTGTGACAACAAGGCTGCAATAGCTATTGCTTAGAATCCAGTTCAACATGATCGCACCAAACATGTTGACACTACATCAAACAGAAGCTCGAAGCTAAAGTGATTCAATTTCCTTCTGTAAAGTCCGAGGATCAATTAGTTGATATTTTGACAAAGGCAATCTCCAGTAAAGCGTTCCACAATTCACTGAACCAGTTGGGCATTGGTGACATCTATGCACCAACGTGAGGGGGAGTGTTGGCGTGACTTGTGGACCATTGACTTTCTTTCCTTACACACCAAGGATTCCCATTATAATTATATTTGATTTGTTTTAATTCCTAATTTCCTACTGTAAATATAAATAGGAATTTATTATGTACTTGCCCATTGAGTTCCATTGTATTATAAATATGACCTCCTACAAGGAGAAAAATACACAGAAAATCCCCACAAACAAATATTCTCTCATAGTTCTCATATTTTACCAACTCATATCTTAATATTTTTAAACAATATTTTGACAAGATTCGATTTAATTTTGGTAATCGAAAAAAGTATTTAACTTTAAGCATCTTTTTAATTTAAAAATAAAAATCGTTAAAAGAATTAATTACAATTTTCTAAGAGCACATTTGCAAAAACTAAATAAAGAGTGCTACTAAACGAACCTTAAAATTAATTGAGCACACCCTACTATCAAAGTATTTATTGAATTACTAATTTACCTTAATATGAAATGACCAAAAATGATATATGGAATTGTGAAACAGATATAATTTTAATAAGTTCACCCTACTCACTATATTCAACCCTAATCAAACGTAGAGAAGTTTTCGTATAATTTTAAGGGCTTTTGATGTTTCAAAGGCTTAGAGCTTCCTTACAAACACGGCGAAATACAAGTGTCGACGTTTGTCCATGTACTTGATTCTTCCTGATGCAAAAGATGGGTTGATATATTTGAATGAAAAATAGTTGTTCCAATCTGACTTCTTAGCTCAACATCATCCATACAATAAAGTTGAAGTGGATGACTTTAAAATCCTAGGGTTTAAACTTTTCTTCTAACTCGGAAGCATCCAAAATTCTCAAGGATTTCGAACTGGTGATGATGCATTTCACTAGTAATTTGACAAAGATGTTTGAGTCCCCTCCACGTATTTCGAAGAAAATCACAAGGATTTACAAGAATCAAATTTTGAATTGAAGATGTTAGAAAATCTACTGCCACAACGGCTTATGAAATTAAAGATTTTGATGTGAACCCAAAACCTGAAAAGATGGCATGAATTCATATAAAAAGAGAAACTTGGTTTAGGATTGGTATTAGGTTGTTGTGTGATAGAATGTATTACGGTGTACCAAGAGTATTTTTGGTAGGTAAATAGGGTGTACTTAGTTAATTTTACATTTTGATTAAAATATTAAAATATACTTAAATCATAAGGTATACTCAGTTAATTTTGGGGTTCGTTTAGCATCACTTTAATGATGCGTTTACTAATCAGGAATTGAAATTCTCATCAGGAATTGAATTCCACCTATGGAGGATTCCTGCGTTTACTTCACATCAAGGAATTGAAAAGTAAGTGGGGCCCACACAAAATTAGGAATTAAATTCTTGGGTGGGAGGTGGTATTCTAATTCCTGGAGAATTAACCCATAAGGAATTCATCTTTTTAACCCACTATATCCTCACACAATTTTCAAAATTTCAAAAATGTCATCTACTTTAACCCAACAACGAGGATATTTTAGTAATTATCACCACTTCTACCCCAATTCCATATGGTTTAGTGAACAACTTCAATAGAAATCCAGAATCTAACTCCCATCAATCCATATGGTTTAGTAAACAACTTCATTAGGAATCCAGAATACTATTCTCATCAATTCAATTCATCCTCAATTTAATTCCTCCTAATTCAATTATGAATTAATAAACAAGCCATAAATAAAATTTGAGTACGTAATTTAAGAGATATGAATGTGATGTAAAGCGAAGTGGAAAGATATTGTTGAGAACAGTGGTTGAAGTGGAAATGCGTGGCTAGAATCCTTATATGAGCTTCGTTCAACATGGGGGTCAGTTTCCATCCGTACTATTGAGCAGTACCTCTCACTCAGAATTCCCAAATCATGACCACAAAAATTAGATACCCAATCCAATTGATCCAACAACGACAACGCAGAAAGTAGGCCAACCGTGTGGAAATCAATAATGTGGAATACACCAAATTTGAGTTCTAGAGATGACACAGAATGTGGCACGTCATAAGTATTTAATTAACTAATTTCAAATTAGATTATGATTTATAGTTAATATATTTTAGGAAGAAATTAAAAACCTTAAAACTTAATTAATCAAAAGTCAAGCTTCTTGTTGTACCATCGTTCCAACAACAATCAGAAATAAATGAAAACCCTTGACCCACTAGAAACGGAATCAAAACTATGTACTATTGATTTGTATATGTAACAATTTTACGGTTTAAAGTACAATTTTACGGTTTAGAAAAGTGAAACCCAAGGATTTGATGGAGTATCTGATCATGGTGATCAAGGATCATTGACTGGCGGAAAAACACCATTGATTTGTTGAAGGGAAGGGAAGAGAAGTAGAAGGGGATTTATAGGATCGGATTATCCTTTTAAATGTTTTTGCTGGGACTCCTTGGAATTAAGTCTCAAACTGTAGTACGAATGTGAAAGCTCACTGTATATAGAAATTCCGACTTTTTCATTTTCAATTTGGAGATTATAGAATAGTACAGTAGTATGATATCATTGTACTCGAATGCTGCTGAATAAAACATGCATGCTACGATATAATGCAGGTAATAATTAGTTACTAAACTTTAGCGCACTTTTCATCTTTATTTTTTGTCCTTCGTACATACTCCATAGTCCAGCTTCAATAAAAATTTCAATAATTAAATGTTATCCAAGGAGTGCAGATGTGAAAGACTTGGTGAAAGTTTCAAGTGCTTTCAACCCTTCTTCGGGTGACTTGGCTTCCCCCAACACCTTCACAATGGCACTACCAACAATAACACCATCAGCTCCCCACTCTGCTACTTGTTTCACATGTTCAGGCTTTGATAGCCCAAAACCAACTGCCACAGGCTTGGTTGTTGCCTCTCTAATTTCCCTTAAAAGCCTCGGAACTTGTTCGTTCACCGATTCACGGGCACCGGTAACTCCCACAGTGCTCACAAGGTATACAAATCCTTCTGAAGCCTCAACTATCTTCTTCATTCGATCTATTGGCGTAGTGGGTGTAGTTAGTAATGCCAACTCGACATTATTCTTCACAGCCTCCTTTCTCAAGCTTTTTGTCTCTTCAAATGGAGCATCTGGAACCACAAGACCATGTACCCCAACGTCGCTAATTGTGGACATGAAGTTTTCAATACCATGCTTTATAATGGGGTTATGGTACGAAAATAGAACGATCGGACAAGACAATTGTGGGACCACGTCCTTTAACATTGACATAATAGAATTGAAATTGGTCCCTCTAGCTAAGGAACGAGTGGCTGAAGCCTGTATAACTGGACCGTCTAGTATTGGATCAGAGTGTGGCACACCTAACTCGATCACGTCTGCTCCACTAGAATTGAGCACCTTGAGCGCTTGAGCAGTGGTTGAAAGGTCAGGATCACCAGCAGTGATGTAAGGGATAAATGCTACTTTGCGTTGGTTCTTCAATTTTGTGAAAGTTTGAGAGAGATTGATGGTAGGGATCATGGTGAGAGCAGCCATTGGTGTTAGAAGACGTGTCTTTACGGAAACGGTTGATGCTTGGGATGGAGAATGATGAAGAAATGGGTTTTGAGGTTTCTTAAGTTGAAGAAAGCCAGTAGCAGTGGATTTCAGAGAAGTAGCCATTACACGATGAAGACTTTAGGGTTTAATACTTCGGAGGGATGCTTGCTAATGTTTGATACAAATACAAGCCGATACAAATACAAGCCAATACTTATAAGAGTTCCTAGAAAGTTTGGGACATAGAAAAGTAGCACCGACAAGTGCGTATGAAATTTAAACGTGGAACAGGTTTCTTTTCCTACGAAAGTGACGTGTAATATTTGGGACACTGTTTCTAATAGCGCCGAATCACCACGTGAGAAAAGTCAAACGTACAAGGAAAATATGTGGCCAAGTTCGAATTGTCTTCCAAACCAAAAAAAAAAACATCAAACAATAATAGACAATAGACAAGGAAAGAAAGAAACCTACTTACAAAATGTCAGGTTTTTTTAGGTTTTTCTTCTTTCTTCTTTTAACATGTTTTCTCAACTAAAGCCAGGTTTTTTTTAACGTACGAGACTAATATATGTAAAGGTCGCATGAATGACATATCAGTATGTCGTCTTGTACTGATTATTTGTATAGAAAAAATTAAATATAATAAATATAAAATTAAATTATTGTTAAGAAGTAATTTAATATAGTGTACCCTACACAAAGTGTACTCAATTAAACCCAAGGAAATGTATGCCGAAACTATTATTATGTGCTGGCAAGATAATAACCATCCATCAGTGCAAAGCGCTTTTGGAAAGGAAATAGCAGTGATAAGGCTGTCAAGATGAACAGGAGATCATTTGAATACTTGAAAAAAACAGAGCGCTTTTGAATTGGACAAGATGCTTCGAGATAATCTGTGGGATTGCTACTTGAAAAAAAAGAGACTGCTTTATGACGTTAGTTATCATATAGTTCAATATTTCATAACTTTTCACTGTTTTTATTTATTTAGAGAAAAGTGATAATTGTATTTATAAATTAGGCACAAAGATCATTAGTTAGAAGGAAAATACAAATACCCATAAAGGAGTAATACAAATATGGAAGCATTGTAATCACATCGGGTTAATCCAAATACAGAACACAGAACAACAGAGATATTTCGGCATAAAAGCCACATGCCTGAACAAACCAGACGTAAATCGCAACGCTCAAATATACCAATACAACTATAAATTTTAAACCCTCACAAGTACCCAAAAAAAAAAAAAAAAAAAAAAAGTAGAGACTAGAACAATTAAACACCCAACTCACAAGGAGTTGATGCAACTATTACCAAACAACAAAACAACAAGCACAAAATAACGAAAAGCAAACAAATCCACTATAACCGCTTTTGCCTCCTCCACTACAGCTGACGTCGCCACCTTTGAGATAGAGAACACCACTGAGATTATAGCCAAGAACCAAAACAGATTTAACCACCAAAACCACATATCCAAGCAGACATGAGTAAAAAACCAAAATCCAAAACACATCCAAGCACAAATAACCTCCCCCCAATTAAAATCCCAAATCTAGAAGATGAGGAAGGCGAAGAAGGAGGGAGTGAATGAGAGAGAAAGAGAGAGAGAAGGAGTGCCCTCCTCCCCCCTCCCCCTCTGGAAATACACAGTGCCGCTTAGAAAGATAGGCTTGAGAGAGATTTTTAGGGTCTTAAGCCCTTTTTTTTTTTTTTTTTCACTGCAGATGTTATAATAATGTGATAGATATAGTATTTCATAACCTTTTACTGTAAATATTTCATAACCGTCCAATATTTCTTAACTACGCTCCAAAAAAACCTTTTACTGTAGATGCATGTTTCATACTATCACTGTTTTACACATTAGGCCAACATTTACATATACTTGGCTGCTGCCACTTATATTCAAAAGGTGGTTCTAACTATTCACCATGAAGTAGCCTAACTTCCAAAACACTTCACATGGATTTCCCGCATTTTCCCAATTTCTAACCCACAAAACAACAACATTTTAGAATGAAGTAGTATTCCAACACCCATTAAATTTCCAGGTAAGGCAGAACATTAACGGATCCACTTAGATTTCTCACGTTGTGAAGGGCTTCTAATGCTACTACCAAATCTCAAAATCCAGCAGCCTGCATCATGGAGTTAATCTCTAGGATTGAACTTACTTGCACCTATCCGTGGAAGATGCATCTAGTTTAGCTTTGTGTTGCTCGAAACTTGCTTCGTGTTACTCCCTAAGCTTAAGTTGCTCCTCACCAGGCGTCTGCATCTGCATTTCAAATTGCAAAACAATAACGGATCCATGTAGATTTCACATGTTGCAAAGGGCTTCTAATGCTGCTACCAAATCTCATAAACCAGCAGTTTGCATCGTGGAGTTAACCTCCATGACCATAGTTACTTGCACCTTATCCGTCAAAGATGCATCTAGTTCAAATTTGTGTCACGCCAAACTTGTTTTATGTTGCTCCTTAGGCTTAAGTTGCTCATCGCCAAGCCTTTGCATCTTCATTTCTAATTGCTCATTTTTCTTCCTTTATTCCTTAAGTGCTTCTCCCAGGGGGTGAACCTCTCTTGAAATCCCTCTTTCAAATCCTTTTTTTTTTTTGGTTAGGATATAGGCCTAGATCTCCTCCACATCTCCTCCCTCACTACTCTTCAGCCATTTCATTTCTCGCACCCTTTTTTCCTCTCATACACTCACCCCGCCCCCTCGGTCCATTTCTCCCCCTTCCTCCCAGGAAAACTCAAACCCTCAAATCCTCATCTTTCCCTAGAATTTTCTTGGTTGTCTACTTGTTTACTGCTGCAGTTTCTCACCAACAAATCATCCTCAGATCTGAGATCAGGTTACGGAGGTGTGGGCTTTGTAGTTTAATGGTCTATTTGGACCAATACCTGCTCCTAGATTGATTGAGCATGATGTATGTTGGTGGCTTGCTTCCCCAATTCCAAGCTCTACAGATCCCCTTTGTTGGTTCTCCTAAACCTTCTTGTTCTTTTGGCTGTGGCGGAGGCGGCAGATTAGTTGGCGGCGACTTCTTGTTGTTTCTAGAGTTTGATTATAGGGTTTTTGTATTTTAGGGGTTTTTGTTGTTGTTTTGGGTCTTCTTTTGTATTTTGGATTGGGCTTTTGTTTTGTTTGGTTGAGCCCTTGTTTCTATTTTTCTAACTTTTGTAATGGGCTTTTATGTAACACTATATGGTAATGACTGTTCATTCATTTGACCTAAAAACAAATTCTATGGGATTGTTACTTGAAAAAAAAAAAAAATAGAGCGCTTTTTGAAGCTAGTTATCATATTGTTTAATTTTTAATATTAAAATCCTCAAGGTTATGTAATTGTCTCGAATGAAAAAGTTCAATATTTCATAACTTTCATTTGTTTTTTTATTTAGAAAAAAGTGATAATTGTATTAATAAATTAGGCATAAAGACCATCAGCTAGAAGGGAAAATACAAATACCCATAAATGGGTAATACAAATATGGAAGCATAGTAATCACACCGGGTTAATCCAAATACAGGCCACATAAGACCAGAGATATTTTGGCATAACAGCCGCACGCCTAAACAAACTAGACATGAATCGCAACGCCAACTATAACTTTTAAACTCTCACAAGTCCAAAAAAACAAGTAGAGACTAGAACAATTAAATACCTAACTCACAAGGAGTTGATATAATTATTACCAAACAACAAAACAACAAGGACACAACAACGAAAAGCGAACAAATCCACTATCAACTCTTTTGCTTCCTCCACTATAACCGATGTTGCAACCTTTGAGATAGAGAACACCATCGAGATTACAGCCAAGAGCCAAAACAGATTTAACCACTAAAACCACATATCCAAGCAAAAATATGTAAAAAAACCAAAATCCAAAACACATCTAGGCACAAATAACCTCCCCCAATTAAACTCCAAATCCAGAAGATGAGGAAGGTGAAGAAGGATGGGGGAATGAGAGAGAGAGAGAGGGAGAGAGGAGAAGTAGTGCCCTCCTTCCCCCTCTCCCTCTGGAAACATACAAGGCCGCTTAGAAAGATAGGCTTGAGAGAGATTTTTAGGGTTTTAAGCCCCTTCTTTCTTTCTTTTTTCACTATAGATGTTATAATAAGTGATAGATGCAGTATTTCATAACCTTTTATTGCAAATATTTCATAACCTTTCAATATTTCATAACTACTCGCAAAAAAAAAACATGCAGATGCATGTTTCATACTATCATTGTTTTACACACTAGGCCAACATTTACATATACTTGGCTGTTGCTAGTTATATTCAAAAGGTGGTTCTAACTATTCACCATGAAGCAGCCTAATTTCCAAAACACTTCACATAGATTTCCCACATTTTCCTAATTTCTAACCCTTAGAACAACAACATTTTAGAATGCTGTAGTATTCCAACACCCATTTAAATTGTCAGGTGAGGCAAAATATTAACGAATCCACTTAGATTTCTCACATTGCGAAGGGCTTCTAATGCTACTTCCAAATCTCAGAAACCAGCAACTTGCATTATGAGGTTAATCTCCAGGACCGAAGTTACTTGCACCTTATCCGTGGTAGGTGCATCTAGTTCAGCTTTATGCCGTGCAAACTTGTTTAATGTTACTCCCTGAGCTTAAGTTGCTCCTCACCAAGCCTCTGCATCTCCATTTTGAATTGCAAAACATTAACGGATGCATTTAGATTTCACACGTTGTGAAGGGTTTCTAATGCTACAACATAGTTGGATATATCAATGTAGATCTAAATATTATATTTCTGGTTAGCCCATAATATAGTTGGATCCAAAAGAATTAAAAACAAGGCCACAACAAAGTTGGTTCATTGCCTATCAAATAACTGAGATGCTTGGTATATGTTGTTAATTACTAGTCCACTCGGAGTAATTAAATGAGACAATCAAATGAGTGTTAACATGGCATCACTGCCACACCCTGATTTGAGAATAAAGAATATTTTTGAATTAGGGTGTGAATATACCATAGTTATAAGAATAAAATCTAACGTCCATGATATGATGAGAAATAAAGCCACAAATAATACAAATTTACTTAATAATACAGAATCATAGTCGTAATAGCTCGTAGTTAAATATACACTAAGATCCTTATCAAACGGTTTACTAATTATACAATTCAACAACAAAAGCCTAGTAACTTAGTTGAAACCCGCTTTTTGAAACTTCGCATTGAATCCTACACAATCTATTAGGGAATGAGCATTCTAATACCGAGTAGAGTACCATCAAACACCTCAAGGTCAGCTATCACCGTTAATCAAAGTGTCATGCACCAAACAACACAAGATACATAAATTATGCAACCATACTAGACAAATAAATTTGCATGTACGGTGATGCCATGAATTCACTCCTTTCTAATCCCACTAATACATACCTTAGGGCAACAAACCTGCATGTCTCATACTATGCGTTTTACTATGGCTTCGAATACCCTAAAATATGAACTAGCGTACATCTGTCCCTCAACCCCATCTTATATGTAAGCACCAAGATTAAAAGTGATATAGCCCAATCATCGGGAAATAAGGAAACCCTACCTCATGTCCAGGTAGCTAAAGTACCAAATTACCCTTTGGAAGTTCCCAAATTTGTCGAATATACACTTTTGTTCCAACTGCTGAACAAATTCAAATAAAAACTATTATTGAGCAGTCTTCGTTCTATTTCACCTAACACTAGTAAACCACAACTTAACACCACAACCTTACACATTTCAAAGATTCTGTGTGAAAATGACGAAAATGCCCTTAGGACCAACCCGGGCTCCAAAGTGGTCAATCTCGTCCAAAATAATCTACAACTATGTCCTACGCCATGTCGACACTGAAACAAGGCAAATGACACCCATTGTCCAAAAGTCACCATTTGGGTCCCGTGGCCCCACATCAACCAACACTTCAAACAACAACCGCATCGATGCACAACCTCGGATTGACTCAAAACATATACCATCAGACTCGGATCGAGGAATAGAGTCGGATGGACTAAAAATATGGTGTCGAAGGCTGTCAGAATAGCCACCAAGCACTGCCTCTCGCTGGAGACTGTTTATCATCTTTAAAAAAAATTCGAACCCCCCCCCCCCCCCCCCCCCCCCCTTCTTTTTTTTTTCCATAATAAAACCTAGATATTGTGAGACAATTTGGCCAACCAAAGTTAACGAAATTGGGCAAACTTGCAATGGTTTTGAAGCATATTCCCTCTAGTTTCTAATCCAATAAACCACACTACAAACGAGGATAAAACGATGGAGAAAACCAGCTCCAAAGTTGGGCTCGTGGCTGATTTTTTGCAGAAAACATAATTTTTTTTTAAAACTTTTGTAGCCGCATTTAGCACAACCAATTTAACCAAATTCGACGAAACTAATTGTGCTTTGTTCCTTGCCAAGTCTAGTTTAAAATCGAATAAATGGCTTGCTCAAACACTAAAAGGATTAGGAGAAAAAAAGAGTCATAGTGAGGCTCGCAGACTAAAAGTTTCCAAAAAATGTAATTTTCCAAATTTGGTTCTAACATTCTCAACCATTCTATCACCCCTGGGTTGTTCCTAAAGCTTCTAAAACTCTTCTAAAGTTCATAACTATCATTACAACTCATCAAAAACTCAAAATGAAACTAAAAAGATAAACAGCCACACTTGAAAAATTGCTCTATCCACCCAACCCGAAAATGAAAATTCAAAACTCTTCTAATTCAATTTCCCTATCACTCAAGTGACATCAAAATGCTTTGCAAAGGACTAGAATCAATTTAAACACACTGGGAAAAAAAAAATCATAACTTCGTAGCTCACTCACTTTAGAAGATTTTTCCTTTCTTCCTCTTATGCTTTCTTCTCTTCCTCACCCAACTGCCATCTCCTCTCACTCTCCCCCCTCCTCCTCTCTCTCAGGCCCCTAAAATAATATCCTAGAGTAATCATCATTATCTTTAGCTTAAACTAGGTGATTCACTCCTAATAGCCTTCCAAGTCACACCTTAGGGTAATGACTCACCTATACCAACTCATCACCAAAATGATTGTGGATTTCAAAACTTTAGGGAAGGAGGAAAGACTAGGTGGAGGGGCTGATGCCCTCCACGTTTCAAATACTTTGTTTTCTTTAGCCTACAAGGATGTTTTGGTAATTTCTACACATATGGGTATTTTGGTCATTTTGGCCCAAAATTCAGAAATGATTTCCTATGTGTTCATTGAGTCAACTAGTATCGTACTACCTAAAAAATCATAATGGTCTCACTTCAATTTCTTAAATAACCTTTGAAAAATTCACAAAATGTTACGTAAGGGCATTTTTGTTCAAGTTGAAATTAAACACACTTACTCCAATAGTCTCAATTCAAAATCACTTGATAAAATACCCATAATCATTCTTCACTATAATACTATTTTCACTAAAATACGAAGGTCCACCTTTAATTTTTCGCGGTCTTACAATCACACTAATATAATATTTGCCAATTTGTTCCATTTATACGCTATAAAAGCATACATCTGCTATATATTGGAAGTAAGAATCATTGTAGTGCTTATTACTCATATAAGCATACCCAGTACCACACATAAACATAACCATCAATCCACATTATTTTGAGATACAGGTAAATTAGTATGCAATATATTAGTAAAGCTCACGATGCAATTGATGGGGTTGTGTATATATATTTACGGATATACATAATCATATTTTACAAGAGTCCTATAGGACTAAATCCAAAATGTTTATAAGATAAAACATATAACAAAGCTTGGAGATAAAGTTACGATAAATACAAGCAGAGGTATATCAGGTTGGATGTCTATAAAGAAGGCTTTTATACACAAAAGCCCTCTTTGTGGACACGTTTGTCTCCACAAGTAAACAGTTATTGACTCCCAGCACAGGGTTCATACCAATCCCTCCGTAAGGTGGCCTTAAAGTGCTTCAAACGCTCACTTAGCTTTTTTTTCAACATTAAATCAAATCTTGTCCTTAAGGGCTTGAGTTTGAGTGTCAAACCAATCAAGTGTTGCTTGAGACAACTAGTTCAAGCACATTATTGGGTTTAGTTTATTAATGTGAACTACATATGAAGCTATAATAACTATTTAGTTGTAATTATAAAATTATAGAATGCATTACCTTTACATTCTCCCAAACATCCCTTACTACAGATCCTTTTCGAAATTTTCTCCAATCTGTGATACTCATTGGAAATCTCGATTTTTCTAGTGCAAACATCATGATGAACCTAAAGTATTGTGCACAAGTCCTTCAAGTGCTTCATCTTGTCATTTTGAGTAATATTGTACATTCTCAAGGTTAGTTAAGGTTAGTTATCACAACTCAACTTCACTAGTAAGATGTTGTCTTCTCTGGGTCTGGCCCTCACAGTATTTTTCATGCCCACACATACATGACACCATGTTTTCTTCTCCGACCGATGTGGGATTATTCACTGATCTTGCCACTTCTTGTCTTGCATTGTTTAGCCCTCACAAGTCTTACATTAGTTACAACCAATTGTGCTTGTTTCATCCCCTTGGTTTCCTTGGATGGCATCCCCTCGAATTGTTGCTTGTCTCATCTATTATACCTTCCACATTATTGTTCACATGGTCTCCATTGAAGCCTGATTCATTTTGCAAGTTGTTGTAACGCTATGTCTAGTTGCATAGGTGATTGTGTCTCTCCATCCATCCCTTGTTCAGCTATGTAAGCTCCTGCAAGAATTCCCTCATTTTGCTTTTATTTTGGGTTTTAAGGTTTGGGTATTTGGAACACACTACACTGCATGTTTGTATGAACTAAACTACTTTAAAAGGTCTCTTCGGATGAGAAAAATGCCCTTATTTAGATGCTTAGCATGACCATTGTCTCTGCATTCACAGTTTTTTTTTCTCTTGTGTGAGTAACGAATAAGCATTTCTAACATATGATTGTGCATTCATAAGCAATATTTGCTCACGAATAGTTGCATAGCTATCATGAAGTCCCATTAGAAACTCCATCAAATTATGTCTCTTTTCTTGTTCATACATGATCTTCATCGTACCAAAAGTGCAAGTGTCAGTATCATTGTAGGATGTTGACTCATCTTAATAACTCTTCAATTTTAAATAAGTTGGATGCATCATGTAAAGAAATCTTATTTAACAATGATACATAAGCCGTATTTTCCTACTTGAATGCAAAAGTGGTAGTTGATCCTGAACTATTTTGTGAGTTTAGTGTTGACAAAGAGAATAGTCTTGCAAATTTGTTTTGGTGAGTCTGCACTTCACTTTTGGATTACGTTGCCTTTGGAGATGTCCTTATATTCGACAACACGCAGAAAACAAATATGTATGACATGCCTATGGAGTTTTTATTGGTTTGAACAACCACCGGTCCACTGAAATGTTTACTTGCGCATTATTGCTTGACAAGACATTTGAAACTTACCAGTGGATGTGCGAGATATTCATGGTGTCCATGAAAGGCAATAAGCCAATATCAATATTGACGGATGGTAATGAAGCGATACGTAAAGTCATTGATGATGTGTTTCTCATGTCTAACCATCGGTTATACTCATAGCATGTGTTTAGCCCAGGAACGCAGAGAATAACTTGAAGGATGATCAACTGCTAAGAGAATTTCAGGCACATGTCTTTGGGAACCATTTGCGGTGGACAAGTTTGAGAAGAAATGACAGGTTTTGAGAGAAAGAGCTAGTACTCTAAAACAAAGCTAATGGTTGGACATGATGTATGCAAGATGAGAATCATGGGCGGAATCATGTCTTAGAGGAAAGATTTTTGGTGGCATGTGCACCATTTAACGCATGGAGTCTATGAAAAAGTATGTGAAGAATCATAATGGTCTCACTTCAACTTTGTAAGTTGTTTGAATGCATTCAGTAAGTTGCTATGGCCACATTACGTCTTAGGAATGTCACAGTGAAAGATGGTTTCGATGCAAAGTACTCAAAACAAGCCATTATGACCACATTCATAAAGCTTGACCAATAAGCTTTTGTGATTTACACGCGTAGGTGCTTTGTATTGGTACGTCAGGAGATCAAAGTGTGTTACGCACTCACCCATGATAAGGTGATACATAATTTTGGAGGTCATGTATACGTATTTTGAAAATATGGTGAATTGCATAGTAACTGGAGTGTGTACCACAGAGGGGTAAACGTGCGGATAAGTGTGGGTGTCGAAAATTTGAAAGTGAACAAATCCCGTGATGCCATCTTTTTCTATATAATGAAGTGCGAATACCTTAGTGAAATTCCTTCATCGTTCATAATAAAGAGATTGACAAAGAGCGCCCAAAGTGATGCTTCGAGCAACAATATGGGTGAATGGACTAACAAGGAAGTTATAGAAATGGCGTGGTGCAGAAGTTGAAGTGTTACATCAAATAAAGTTTGTTTTTATGCATCAAAGAGTAATTCCACAAGAAGACACACCAAGAGAGGTTTCAAATCACTCAAAAGCATCAATTTAAAAGGATGACAAATTGAAATTTCTTTCATGTTTTTCTAATTTTCAGAGCATGCTTTCTTATTTTTTTCATTAGTTTTTGTTTATTGAATTTCTATAGAAAACTGAGGAAATGGTGTTAGAAATATGCCCTTAAAGCCAACTAATTATAAAATAGTTAGAGTTAAGGACATCTTTGATAAAAGACATATTATGTCATCAATGGGCAAGAAAAGGTTGTTTTATACATTAAATCATCCTATACTATCTTTCAATATGTAGAACAATCATAGTCCAAGGAATACACAAGTGGATATGAGAGTTGTGTAATGAGATTGCAAACATGGAGACTTCTCATCATCCCTAAATCCTAAATATCTTCCTAGTCATAGGAACATTGATTAGGTGTCAATATTCCGCAAAGACCAGTACACATAGTATCGTCTCTGTATGTGGGGAATGACAAGGTCTCAATTCATTAAGTGTGGAGACATATCGATATGTGTCTAGGTGCTTATAGAAGAACAAGTACACTTAACGCGATCCAACACATAAGTTACAACATGGAAGTCTTTACTCACATGTCGAGCTGGAACTCATAAATTGCAATGGTGCAAACTAATCCTTAGACCTGAGGCATCATAGACGTTTTGTGGCTATGTTGTTAATCTTTGAGGGCACTATACTGTCATGCTGAATTAGGCATAGCTTAAAGGTGCTCGTCAGGATTCTCAATGAATGTACAACAAGGAATCTCTACTCTCAGTAAAGGAGAGAGAATACTCCAAGATATGATTGGTCAAATCTCTGCACAGAGTAGTGGATAAGACTTGAAAGAAGAAATCTTCAAATCATCACAAGAAAATTATATAAAAGGAATGATTCATAGTAGGATATTGACAATAGAATTCCATGATCTAATAATGTGAATAAGGAGTATTGACATAAGAGAAGGATTCAATTGCATGGTTATTCAAATTTGAATAGGTTCTTTCGTAACGTCTCATTTAGCTCGGATAACTGTGACTTGCTACTAGGCGACAACCATGATTTGTGGATGTCCTAAAAGGTTTCAATTAATCTTTCTTAATAGGAACAATTAAATTGTGGAATTAAATTCTTTTATCAAAACTCACCCAACGTTCATAGCTACACACAACCAAGAAACACTATTTGGGGGGGTGGTGAAAATTCACCTAAACCGAGCACCTTTCGAAAGCACAAATAGCAATGTTCGAGAATATCACTCGGGGTGTGTAGAATAAACGGTCGGGGTATTGAAAGCTGGCAGCCCGGGATTTTGGAGTTTGAACCCAAAACTTGGCAGTCGGATTCGCAGCGACTAGAACCGAGAAGAGCTTGGCGGTCGGGGCGTTAAAGCTTGGCAGCCAGACTGAAGCAATCCAGGCTGCACTCCGTCGCGACCAGATTTGCTGGAGGGCTTGGAAAATGGTGGTTGGAGTTTGTGGCCGATGCCCAAGGTTTTTGCTACCAAGATTTGGAGTTTGGAGCGGTCGAAACCTTGGGGTTTGAAGGTTTGAAAGGTTGAAGGTTTGGGTGTTTTTCGGCCGGGTTTTGTGAGTTAGAGTCTTGGACTCGCAGCTGCTGGAAACTTGAAAGTGGCCGAGATGGAAGCCTAAGATACAGCTAGGGCATTGAAACTAGGCAGCCCAGTTTTTGGAGCTAAGCCGGCTGGAATCCAGGACTCGAATGTGGCCGGGCTGTGTTCGAACGTGGTTGGAGACTCGAAGGCGGCCGAGTTTGGAGCTCTGCGGTCTTGCGAAATTGTGGTCTGGTCTTTGGATCTCTGAGGTCTTATGAATATGCGCTTGGGCTGGAGGGTTTTTAGACTAAGCCTTCCTTATCTTATTTTATGTATATATAAATGAACGAATATGAAAATGCGGCCTGGGTTTTTTAGTTTGAGCCTTCAATATCTTTTATATATATATATATATATATATATATATATATAAATGAACGAATACGAAAATGCAGCTGGGTTTTTTTTTTTTATTGGGCGAGAATGAAGGATTTTGGGCAATTGGAGTTTGAGAATTTTATTATATATTATATGTAATAAAAGTGAATGGCCATTTAATGGAGCTCGGAGGTCCAAGCCCAAGTCACCTATTCTAGCCTTGGATTCCGAAAGAATATATGCACGCGAAGGAGTCCTCACAAGGGAAGAAATCAAGGATATTGATGATAGTTCAGAATATTCCAAAATAAGAGAGAGTCAAGCAATTAAAGTATCTCCACCAATAAAATCCCATGGATTTAGGGGGCCTTGAAAGGAAAGAATTTTGAAAGAGCTGACATTTGGCCATTCAATGACGAGCCCATGGGTCAACGGATGCCCTATATAAATTTCACCAAATGAAGGTAGAAGAGACAGATGATCAGACACACAAACCTATTTTTCGTCTAGCACTTTTTTTTTTCCTAGATTTTGGATTTTACTTTTCAAGCACCTAGTGTAGTGAGTCCTTCCTTTTCTTAGTGTAAGTTTAAATTCTTGTTCAATTTACATTTTCTTGTCTTTTAAATTCAAGTCTATTTCCATTGTTTTACTCTTCATTGTTATTGCATTTTAATTAAGTTTAATTTCAAGTTTAATTTAGTTTATTGTTCTTATCGTTCTTATCGCTTTGATATATTTTATTACACTTTAATTCTTGTCTTTACATTTAAACGCACATTTAATTTAATCGCACTTTTTTCACTTAAAAACCTAAAAATCACAAAAAAAATCCATACGAAAGCTTAACCATCCTGAGCCTGAGGAAGTGAAAGAACCTAGGCCAAAAGGAAGTTCCTTACTTGGCCAATCAATCACTTGATCAGAAGTCAAGCGCAACATATCCATCTACTTACATTCCATTCAAGCCCAAATTCGTGGCTTGGTGGTGGCACGCCCCGCTATCAAAAGAAGAAGGACCAAGAGTTCATTTTGTCGGCTGCCTCGGTCGAAAAGAGAGAAACAAATACACAAACAAAGGGAAACCCATTTAGCAAAATCATTAAATAAATAAATAAATAAAGCAAGAAAGTGACAAATTTCCCAAGCACATGCGAAGGAGATTGAGATTTTGAGTTTGGTTATGAAACAAAGCATGCAAAGAAGATTGAGAGACCAGAGAGCAGGAGTTTGTTGTGTTAGAGCGGGCTATATATATAAAGCAAAAGGCAGAGAATGGTGAAACATTATACAGAAAATCTTGGTTAATGCAAACATTAAGAATTCAAATTATTAATTAAATGAGGATAATACAGTAAATTCACACTTTTTCATATTTAAAAAAAAAGAGAAAGAAAAAGAAAAAGCAGATAATGGATCCTATTTTTAGGGAACACAACTACCCATTATCTTTTTTAATTCTAAAATAAATTTAAATTTTTTTAAAAAAAAGCCTCTTGCAGGCGCGAAAGCGCGTGCAGGGAGGCTAGTTATAATTATATATATATTATTTATTAATTTAAACCTAAGTATATAATATTTTCGAGCCGGTTTGGAAGACGAGGACGGCCATTACCATCCCTGGCCCGAACCCATTGGAGATTTGTTTTTCGAAGATTCCCATACTGATACCCGATTTCTCAATTAAGCTTGTTTTTAATTGCAGAAAATCCTTAAATAGGTCTATTGGTAACATGGAAAAAATAAATAAAACATGTGTACGGGGTTTAGAGATTGTAGAGAAAAGTGGGGTGGAGAATCCCTTATATGAGTTTCCTTCAACATGGGGCCAGTTCCGGGCCTATATATATGTAGTATGTTTTCTCAACCAACGGCAAGCTTGACCCAAAAAAAAAAAAAAAAAAAACCAACAGCATGCCTTGACAAAAAAAAAAAAAAAAAAAAAAAAAAAACCAATGGCATGCGTATTATGACAAAGTTCCATCCATATCAATATTGAGGAGTATCTCTCACTCAGAATTTCCAAATCATGTGTCATTAATGCCAAGATGCGCACACAATTTAGAGACCCAATCCAATTGAAGGAACAATGAAATCATAGAAGACAAAACAATATCTCAAGTAGGGAGAATGTTTAATCACAATAATGCCAATGCCAAGTACATCAAATTTGTGGACTAAATTTGAGTTTCAAATAACTTAATACGTGAAGTCATAAATATTTAATTAATCAATGTTAATTTAGATTATGATTTAGTTAATTTATATTAGGAAGAAGATTAAAAACCTTAATGAATTAATCAAAAGTTTTGCAGCTCACCCTAAGCAATCAAGCTTGCTGTTGTACGTACCATCGTTCCCACCATCACAAATAAACGAAATCTAGCCGCATGTATCTTTTTTTTTTTTTAAAATTTTTTTTTTACAATCTTCAGCCTTCAACCACTCAACTCTCTCTCTCTCTCTCTCTCTCTCTCTCAAATTCTCAAATTTTGTTTTTCCTATCTTTTGTATATTATTATTATTATTATTATTGGTTATTGATAATTAGTAATTTGATGATAACAAAATTTTAATTATATAGTTTGATTATTTTTTATAATTTTTTGTTAAGGACTTTATTTTAGAAGGCTTTCTTGTTGTTTTGGCATAGGCCCTCAAAATCTCAAAGCCGCCGGCCCACTGATGTTTGTATCTATAACAATTTTACAATATAGAAAAGTGAAATCCAAGGATTTGATGGAGTTTCTGATCATGGTGAAGGATCATTAGGTAGCGGAGAAACACCATTATTGATTGTTGAAAGGAAGGGAAGAGAAGGAAAGCGGATTTATAGGGTATCTGATTCTCTTTCTAATTGTTCTTGCTGCCCTGAGGAGAATATCTATGGTCGTTATAGTGATATCTTGTTTTCCTTCAAATATAGGGTTCTTGAAGTCTAGCTAGCCTCAATTCAAATTGTAGTTTGAATTTGAAAGCTCAGTAAATATCTAGAAATTCCGACCTTTTGGTTGGCAACCCAGCTGAGTTGTTGTACTCTAAACTGTAAAATTGTTACAAATACAAATGAATAATACAAAGTTTCTTGTTTTCTTCTATTTTATTTATATCGGTTATTTGCGATAGTGGGAACGATCGTAGGAGTACAAAGTTATTAGTTACTACACTCTATTACGGCTTCACTAAAAATTTCATAATTAAATGTTAACCAAGGAGTGCAGATGTGAAAGACTTGGTGAAAGTTTCAAGTGCTTTCAACCCTTCTTTAGGAGACTTGGCTTCCCCCAACACCGTCACAATGGCACTACCAACAATAACACCATCAGCTCCCCACTCTGCTACTTGTTTCACATGTTCGGGCTTTGATAGCCCAAAACCAACTGCCACAGGCTTGGTTGTTGCCTCTCTAATTTCCCTTAAAAGCCTCGGAATTTGTTCGTTCACCGATTCACGGGCACCGGTAATTCCCACAGTGCTCACATGGTATACAAATCCATCTGAAGCTTCAACTATGTCCTTCATTCGATCTATTGGCGTATTGGGTGTAGTTAGTAATACCAGCTCAATCTTACTATCCTTCGTACATACTCCATAGTCCAGCTTCAATAAAAATTTCAATAATTCTATGTTATCCAAGGAGCGCAGATGTGAAAGACTTGGTGAAAGTTTCAAGTGCTTTCAACCCTTCTTCGGGTGACTTGGCTTCCCCCAACACCTTCACAATGGCACTACCAACAATAACACCATCAGCTCCCCACTCTGCTACTTGTTTCACATGTTCAGGCTTTGATAGCCCAAAACCAACTGCCACAGGCTTGGTTGTTGCCGCTCTAATTTCCCTTAAAAGCCTCGGAACTTGTTCGTTCACCGATTCACGGGCACCGGTAACTCCCACCGTGCTCACAAGGTATACAAATCCATCTGAAGCTTCAACTATGTCCTTCATTCGATCTATTGGCGTATTGGGTGTAGTTAGTAATACCAACTCAATCTTATTCTTCACAGCCTCCTTTCTCAAGCTTTTTGTCTCTTCAAATGGAGCGTCTGGAACCACAAGACCATGTACCCCAACGTCGCTAATTGTGGACATGAAGTTTTCAATACCATGCTTTATAATTGGGTTATAGTACGAAAGTAGAACGATTGGACAAGACAATTGTGGTATTACGTCCTTTAACATTGACATAATAGAATTGAAATTGGTCCCTCTAGCTAAGGAACGAGTGAATGAAGCCTGAATAACTGGACCGTCTAGTATTGGATCAGAGTGTGGCACACCTAACTCGATCACGTCCGCCCCACTAGAATTGAGCACCTTCAGCGCTTGAGCCGTGGTTGAAAGGTGAGGATCACCGGCAGTGATGTAAGGGATAAATGCTACTTTGCGTTGGTTCTTCAATTTTGTGAAAGTTTGTGAGAGATTGTTGGTAGCGGTCAAGGTGAGAGCAGCCATTGGTGTTAGAGGACTTTTCTTGACTGGAACGGTTGATGTTTGGGATAGAAGAAGAAATGGGTTTTGAGGTTTCTTAAATTGAAGAAAGCCAGTAGCAGTGGATTTCAGAGAAGCAGCCATTGACAATATTTTAATGTTGTAGTGTAGTAGGATGAAGACTTTAGGGTTTAATAATTTGTTGGGTGCCAATACTTATTTATAAGATGATGTCTAATGCAAGGGCAAGGGGCTAGGTGCTATTCACAAAATTTATCCTCTCAACTTTTTTGTGGTTCTAGTGGTGATGAGGGGTTAGGGGCTAAAACTCAAAACTTGTCATTTTAGTTTATCATCATTTTGGGCTGTAGCCTAGGGAAGGTTTTGGGGAAAAAAATAATTAAACATATATAGCCTAATATTTTAAATTAAAAATTTTAAAAAATATATATACAATTGCATATCCTACCACACATTGGCAGACCTATTAAGCACCTCCTCTGCCTGGAAAAAACCATTGTAGGTGCTTCAAATTGCCCATTTGTTTAGCTGGTTATGGTGCACTCCAAGTGTACAGATGACCTTATTTCCATTTTCAGAATTTAAGTAAATGTCTTTGTTCTTTTACTTTCATTTATTTTTATATTACTCAATTTACTTAAGTTTACAATGTAAATAAGGTAGTACCCCCCCCCCATTTGGATTCAAATAAAAATTCCAGAAAATAAAATTCCCAACAAATCAAAATATGAAAAATCAGTTTTAGTGCAAAATACTATTTAGGCTAAAAATGATGGCTCATTAAGTCAATATATACTTCATACTAAAATCCCATAAAATAAAGTTTTCTTATTTGTTGTGTGAGGAATAAAAGCAGCCAAAAATTATCTTGATAAAATAATTATTCCCAAAAACCATTTTCATACAGTCAATATTTTTACATAAAACAATTTTTCATTTATGACATGAATGCATGAAGAGACCTAAGGTCAATCTAGATAAAAACCCTTAGATATTCAATCCACAAAGAGTTTTTAGCCTTTCAAAATTGCACCTCTGCTAAAAAATTCCTGGATTTGCCAGTGCTACCAAACTCATAGTCATAGTCAAAGGTCTTCCACATTTGTATTTGGTGTTAAAGTTTGTTCACACATCAATTTTAATCATTTTCCATTAACGTATCTCCAAAAGATAAGCATTTTTCTAAATAAAATTCACCCCTTCGTGAATAATATGGCTCTAATTTCATTTTTTTTTCTTGTAAGTATACTTTTATTTCTAGAAAAACTATGGGAAGTGTTAGTTAAAAAAAAAAAAATTATTATCATTAGATTTTAAACTAATAACTTTAGCTAGTCCACTCATTGAAAAATTCCTGATTCCACCCTTGATGCCAACTCAACATTATTCTTCACAGCCTCCTTTCTCAAGCTTTTTGTCTCTTCAAATGGAGCATCTGGAACCACAAGACCATGTACCCCAACGTCGCTAATTGTGGACATGAAATTTTCAATACCATGCTTTATAATTGGGTTATGGTACGAAAATAGAACGATCGGACAAGACAATTGTGGGACCACGTCCTTTAACATTGACATATATAATAGAATTGAAATTGGTCCCTCTAGCTAAGGAACGAGTGGCTGAAGCCTGAATAACTGGACCGTCTAGTATTGGATCAGAGTGTGGCACACCTAACTCGATCACGTCTGCTCCACTAGAATTGAGCACCTTGAGCGCCTGAGCAGTGGTTGAAAGGTCAGGATCACCAGCAGTGATGTAAGGGATAAATGCTACTTTGCGTTGGTTCTTCAATTTTGTGAAAGTTTGAGAGAGATTGATGGTAGGGGTCATGGTGAGAGCAGCCATTGGTGTTAGAAGACGTGTCTTTACGGAAACGGTTGATGCTTGGGATGGAGAATGATGAAGAAATGGGTTTTGAGGTTTCTTAAGTTGAAGAAAGCCAGTAGCAGTGGATTTCAGAGAAGTAGCCATTAATGTTGTATTACAGGATGAAGACTTTAGGTTTGAATAATTTGGAGGGATGCTTGTTAATGTTTGATACAAATACAAGCCAAGGACATATGAAATTTAAATGTGGGACATAGAAAAGTATAAGAGTTCCTAGGAAGTTTGGGACATAGAAAAGTAGCACAGACAAGGACATATGAAATTTAAATGTGGAACAGATTTCTTTTTCGTACAAAGGTAACGTGTAATATTTGGAGACTTTCTGAGACCACCGAGTCATGTCACCACGTGAGAAAACACAGTCAAAGTAGACAATAGGCAATGAAAGAAAGAAACTACGTACATTTTGACACATCAGTATGTCGTCTTGCACTGATTATTTGTCCATTATTGGTGGACATTCAAATTAAATTATTGGGTTGACATCTAAAAAGTAATATAATATAGTGTACCCAACTAAAGCCAAGGAAATGTATGCCCGATGCTATTATTATGTGCTGGTAAGATAACAACCATCCATCAGTGCAGAACGCTTTTGGAAAGGAAATAGAAGTGATAAGGCTGTCAAGATGAACAGAAGATCATATGAATACTTGAAAAAAAAAAGAGCGCTTTTGAATTGGACAAGATGCTTCGATTGTGGGGCACAAAGACTATCAACGAGAAACGAAAATACAAATATCCATAAAGAGGTAATACAAATATGGAAGCATAGTAACCACACTGGATTAATCCAAATACAAGCCACATAAGATCAAAGATATTTCGCATAAAAGCCGCATGTCTGGAACAAACCAGATGTGAATCGCAGTGCCCAAATATACCAATACAACTATAGCTTTTAAACTCTCACAAGTACAAAAAAAACAGGTAGAGACCAGAACAATTAGACACCCAACTCACAAGGAGTTGATATAATTATTACCAAACAACAAAACAACAAGCACACAACAACCAAAAGCTACAAATCCACTATCACTGCTTTTGCCTCCTCCACTACAGCCGATGTCGCCACATTTGAGACAGAGAACACCACGCCGAAACAAATTTAATCACCAAGACCACATATCAAAGCAGCTATGAGTAAAAAAAAAAAAAAAAAAAATCCAAAACATATCTATGCACAAATAACATCCCCCAATTAAAATCTCAAATCCAGAAGATGAGGAAGGTGAAGTAGGAGAGAGAGAGAGAGAGAGAGAGAGAGAGAGAGAGAGAGAGAGAGAGAGAGAGAAGGCCTCCTCCTCCCTCGCCCTCTGGAAATACACAACACCTCTCAGAAAGATGGGCTTGAGAGAGATTTTTAGGGTTTTAAGCCCTTTTTTTTTTATATTGCAGATGTTATAATAATGTGACAGATACAGTATTTCATAACCTTTTACTGCAAATATTTCATAACCTTCCAATATTTCATAACTACTCTCCAAAAAAAACCTTTACTGCAGATGCATGTTCCATACTATCATTGTTTTACACACTAGGCCAACATTTACATATACTTGGCTGCTGCTACTTATATTCAAAAGGTGGTTCAAACTATTCACCATGAAACAACCTAAATTCCAAAACACTTCACATGGATTTCCCACATTTTCCCAATTTCTAACCTACAAAACAACAACATTTTAGAATGTAGCATTATTCCAACACCCATTTAAATTTCCAACCGAGGCAAAACTTAACGAATCCATTTAGATTTCTAACGTTGCAAAGGGCTTCTAATGCTACTACCAAATCTCATAAACCAGTAGCCTGCATTGTGGAGTTAATCTCCAAGACCGAAGTTACTTGCACCTTATCCGTGAAAGACGCATCTAGTTTAGCTTTCTGCAGCACGAAACTTGTTTCATGTTACTCCCTGAGCTTAAGTTGCTCCTCACCAAGCCTCTGTATCTCCATTTCAAATTGCAAAACATTAACGGATCCATTTAGATTCCGCACGTTGCAAAGGGCTTCTAATGCTGCTACCAAATCTCAGAAACCACCCTGACCAGAGTTGCTTGCACTTATCCGTGAAAGATGCATCCAGTTCAGATTTGTGTCGTGCCAAACTTGTTTCATGTTATTCTCTGGGCTTAAGTTGCTCATCACCAAGTCTCTGCATCTCCATTTCGAATTGCTCATTTTTCTTCCTTTGCTCCTCAAGTGCTTCTCCCAAGGTATGAACCTCTCTTGAAATCCCTCTTTGCTAAATTATTATCCCATGTACATATGCCCATAACACCCCAGCTCCAAATCCTTTAATTCAATTTCGTTTCTCTGGGCCCAAACACCTCACAATACACCTCATTCATTACTATATCACTCATGTCTATTCCTTTATTAGTTCTTTTTTGAATTCGTCCATTGAAATCAGCTTAAAAACAAATTAAAAAAATGCTTACATCAGTAGCATAAGCAGTTTTTCAAAAATAGTACATCATTGGTTGCATGCGACTGTCAATGTCAAGCCTCGTCCACTAGTATTTCAGTCTCTGCACCAGTGTGGGTTAGTTTGAAGAATGTGAGCCTGTCCAGTTCCTTCCGAGGCTTCTTCCTCTGTACAATATTTTACAGATTATGGGCGTCACTCATCATTAGCCATGTTATTGCATAATCAGCACTACAAAAAGTGAAAAACACGACCAGAAAACAACGACGGTCTAAGTGAAAACCGCCGTGGTTTATAAAAAGACGACGGTTCTAAAAACTCCGTCGTGTAATACCACCTTAGACAACAAAAAATTGGAGATTCAAATGGCTGTTCAAAAACAACGACGTACCTAATTAAACAACCGACGCCTATTTGAAACAGATTTCCGCAGTGTAAAATCAAAGCCAACAAAGAACGGCGGAAGTTATGAATCGACCGACGTAGAAATTAAAGACGACGATTTCAATAAAAACCGCCGTTTTTACTCATAAAATAACACGACGAGGTTTTCGTATAAGACGCAGTATAATTACAAACAAATCCACGTCTTTAAAATAAAAAATATCGCCGTATTAAAATAATTTACAACGACGCAAAATATAAATATATCGACGTCATTATCATATAGTTCTACGACGTTATCTTTAAATTGTACTATAAAATTTAACGTCGTATTTATTCATTTTATACGTCGTACATTTAATTTAAACCGTCGTCTTAATAAGAATTTTTGTTAACAATTTTTTTCTTTGATTTTCTTATCCTACGCCGGTAGATCTACTTAATGACAAGAATTGAAATAACCACGACGGTTTATATAGAAAACCGCTGACATAATCAGATTTTTCTGAGAACCCAAGGGTTACGAAATCTTAACAGATGGAATTCTGTTCCACATCATAATCTTAACAGATGACACAGATTTGCAATCAGAGAGACAATTTTTTGGAAGTTGATGATGTGTGTGCGTTTGTGTATCTACAAAAATTATACCTAACGTCTTTGCAAATTTGCAATCAGAAAGACAATTTTCAACGACGGTTATATTACACCTAACGACGTTTAAAAAATCAACGTCGCTCAACAAATATATTACGTCGTCTTAGTATTACTTAAGACGACGAAAAACGACGACAGTAAAACAAAAACAGTCGTTGTTCTTATATTCTTATTTTATTTAAATCCACGTCGGTTATATTAAACATAACGACGTTAAATGAAAGGATTCCACGGCACATAACAAATATTGCGTCGTGTTATTTAAAAACGACGTAGTTATATGTAACCGCCGTATTTCTTTTTTTGAAATGGTTTTATATATAAGCAACTTTTCGACTTACACATGCACTGTTTCCAAACCCGATTAAAAATTTCAATCTCCCAGAGAAAACTTTTCGTCTTTTTTCCTGTCAGAGCACTGTCAGAGTATCTCATCGTCTTCCTCTCGCCTTCTTCGTCGTCTCTGAACTTAAACATCGATCGTCTTCCTCTTGCTTTCATTGCACGCAAAAGGTAAACTTTCATTTTCACTATTTTGGTTACTGTTTTGCATGCTCATACGCTTTTTGTTTGAAAAATCTTTTTACCTTTTTTCTGGCCAAAATCATTTTACTTCTTTCCAAGTTTGATAAAATATACAGACAAAGAGGGAAAGTTTCCAACTTTGAAGACAACTACCTCAACTAAATAAGACGATGGTAGTTCTTATTTACGTGGTTAAATATGTAGACCACGATGGTTCGTCAGTCGTTCTAGCGTCGTCTGAAAATTGACAAAGTTGTTTTTAAAATAATCACTACTACAATTTTAGCTTATACCGACAACGCTCTATGGTCAATAGAAACTTCATTACTGGCGAAAATTCGTCAGTAATGGCTTCCTGACGAGTGCAGCGACGGAAATAAGGCTTGTCAGTAAAAGTCCTGTCAGTAATACTAATGCTGACCAACTTTTGTAACATATTCGTCAGTATAGGTTTGTCTCTGACACAAGTCATAAAGTGACTTCAATTTATTACTGACAAAACAAATGGCCGGTATTAAAGAAGCTTTTGTGAGGATTATTGTTTCGATACCAATGGCCAAACATTCACCAGGATTGTTTCTTAACCAAAATAAATATTGCCAGGATTGTTTGTCAATTCAATTCTTTTTTGAGCTAATGCACCATTAAATATACTTCCTTCAAATGCCTTTTGTTTTGTAATATAATCTGCACATTTTTCATTCCTAATTTTTTTTTAATTGATATTTAAAATGTAATGACAATTATAAGTACAATACTGAAAGATTGAACCATACAAGATACAACAACCATTCTTATAAAATATAAAGTACCAATGTGGATTACAATTTACAATAGCCAAATATTACAAAGGTCTGCCTACATCAGTAGAGTTCCAAAACTTTAGTTGCCCAACCTAAGCTCTTCTTCGTGCCTTTAAATTATCAGGACATTCATCTTCAACTAATCCCTTAAAGTTTTCCTGCATTTCAGCCTAACAAAAAACAAAGATACATATTCAGTTCATCATTCTCCATCAAATTCTATGGTCATCATAGATTAACCAAACCAATAAATCTACAATGATGAATTGTACAATTAGTCTTCTGGACCTCTACATTTCAGTTTTTCATATACTTGAACAAATAAAAGAACATAAAGAACAATGAACAAGAAAAAAGAATAAACATTCATGTGCCTCATAAACTTACATATTGTGCTTTGCTTCGAGCATAAGACTTTGTGCCAGATGTGTGATTCAACATTTGTTTACTCCAATTTTCAGCATTTCATTTAGCTTGTTCCTACTATTCGCAAAAGCAAAACATACTTAATCATTGCACAGATTATATATATATATATATTGACTGTTGTGTAATAATACGTACTGCAGTCTCATCTTTTTCCTAATGTTCAAACAACAGCCGCCACTGGTTTGGGTCTACATGAGAATCCCCACATTGTCACCGTCTTTCACTTCCTTCGATAGGTTTATAATAAGCTTACTTCAAATCACTCTTGAAACTTCTCCACAATTTTTCATTATTCTTCATTTATACATACATCCTTGAAGACATGAATCAAAGGCTGCTGTTCAGGACAAAATTCAATGGTGCCCTGCATCCACAATAAGGTAGTCTTACATCAACTCTAAAATATATAACTAATAAACTCACATACATGCACTAAGTATTCAATAATTTTAGGAATAAGAAACACGAGAGTGTCCCACGCATCAAGTTTGCTGGAGTCTGATACTTTTTCTCATGTTATTTAGACACCAGTTGCATATCCCTTGACCCCGACCTTGCTTTGCGTCATTGCCTACATGAAAAATTAATTTTAACTGCTCAATACAAAGGTAATAAGTTTCTCATATATCCCATATACAATATATTTATGTAATGATTTAAACATACCAGTTTATTAAAAGAAAAAAGGAAAAACCAACATTCCAGTACCACTTGCAGAACCATCTCCCTCTAGACCCCCAAGTCAACATTGAGCCCTTCTTGTGAACTATCTCCAGAACTACTCATCTAAAGTGGTAACAAATTAATCAGACATCATTGGTATAAAAAAAACTATTACTTCAGCATTTCAATACAAAACAATCTATTGTCTCTCAATTGGAGGACCCTCAACATCATCTACTTCAACTCACAAGCAAAACCAAATTAAACAAGAAATTGTACATTCATTGAACTGAAGAAAAGAAGAAATAACACCAAACAAGTAGACCACATTATAACAAACAAACAAAGTATGCATATTAACCGAACTATATCAACTCACACATATATAAAAGCAAAATACTCCCAATACTTTTTTTCTAATAGAAACAATTTTCTTAAGAACAAGAAAGAAAAGAAACACAAGAAAGAGGACAAAAATCCCCCAGGGCAAACCACCAGAACCCCAACAGAAAAAGAAAACAGAACCACAACCCAAACAAAACAAAACAGAAGACAAAGCTCCCAAAAACAAATAAACAAGCCCCAGACTTGATCAACAAATAATAAAAGATTGAAACAAGAGCTTTAAAAAATCAAAGGATATAATCAGCCTTTCATCTATACAACTGGTACATCGTCCATGTCTGCATCTTAAAATTTTTGTATTCTAATTTATAACTAATCAGAAGGATTCGTGGGTCATTGCCTATACTCAAATACTTGAAAAAAAATAAAAGAAATAGGAATAGAAATCTCACCAGAACAGGGAATCCACCCCAACTGAAAAGAGCAAAGAAAACCCCCAAATTGAATCTCTCTGTCAATCTGAACCAACTGATACGAAAATCAAACTACCACATGATTCCTCTAACTCCAATAGCTCTAAGGAAGAAAACAATTTCTTCTTCAATTAAAAAAAAAATTGAGGAAGGGAAAGTGAGCGACAGAGAGCAAAACCCAAAAACGAAAGAAAAAGACGAGAGAGAAGATATGGCTGTTTTGGTGAATGAGAGAGAGAGAGTCGATTTGAAGGAAGTAAAGAGAAAGTTTAATTTGTAAAATAAAATTATATTTAATCTAATATAGACGACAGTATATCTTATTGTTTTACGTCGTGTGAATGTTAATACCACGACGGTTTATTACTATTGACGTCGTATGAACATAAATACCACGACGTTATATAAATAATGGTTTTACCACGACGGTGTATTACGATTGACGTCGTGTGAACATAAATACCACGACGTTGTATTACTATTGACGTCGTGTGAACATAAATACCACGACGTTATATAAATAATGGTTTTAAACATTTATTACGTCTAAGATTATTTCATTGCGTCGTTTAAAATCATATCATACGTCGTATTTTATTAATAACCGTCGTTTGTGTTCTTAATCTTTTCCTGAAATATTTTCATTTGCAGTTTTGTCTGTTAAAATGGTTTCTCAACAACAAACTAAGGATTCTGCCTCCAAGAAGCTTGGAATGGTAGCTCCTCAAGACAAGTCTTCGAAGGAGATGAAGTCTTCGAAGAAGATGAAGTTTGCTTCATCATCTCCTGAGACAGAACCAACAAGCCAGACAACAATCTCTGATGATTCAAAGACTGGTCGAGGTATGAGCACAATGCCTCGTGTTGTGAAGAGAAAGCTTCAGAAACCGAGGCCAATTGTTGAGTACAATAAAAGGGGGAAAGGTATTGGCCAAGCACATAGTGAAATGCAGTCGTACATTGGTGTCTTGGCACGCTCCAGAGTTCCCCTTGTGGACAAGAAATGGTCCCAAATCCCCAAGGATGTTAAGGAGCAGATATGGGAAGCAGTTGACATGGCTTTTGTCGTAGGTCAAGGGGGCAAGAAATCTGTTTTAGCTTCAGCTGCCAAGAAATGGAAGGATTTCAAGTCTACACTAACGAGGCATTATATCCTTCCATACACCAATGACAAGGAGAAATTAAGCCATCCCCCGGAAACTTATAAATTCATAGAGAAAGCACAATGGGATGCCTTTGTAGCTTCAAGGCTTTCCAAAGATTTTGAGTCTGTGCATTCTCAACATGCACAGATTAGGGAGAAACTCGAGTACAATCATCGATTGTCTCAAAAAGGATATGCTGGATTGGAGGATCAATTGGAGGAAACCATGCCTGGGGTAGAA
>NC_047652.1:12978086-12980069 GCF_902201215.1 Prunus dulcis
ACCTTCCTCCTGCCTGAAGATATTACACAATTTGCAGGCATGGAAGAAATAGGAGCTACTGTGGTTGCTGTATATATGAGGTTTGTCATTCTAAAATAATTCGTCGTTGGTTTATTTATTGCGTCGTCTTAACTAACTAACCACGTCGTTAGTATGTACCGTCGTGATAAATATATTATAACGTCCTTTTCTATTTCAGTACGTCGTGTGAAATTTTATAATACGTCGTTTTGTTATACATAACCGTCGTGTGTTTTTTGTGCTGACTTGTTTATATTATTTTATATATTTAGGTACTTACATGATGTTTTGAAACAAGCAAATATGTGCAGCATGGTTGGCTTTATCGACCATGCTACAGTTAGTGCCAACTCTGGGACAATAGCTGACAGATCACGATTGGTAGCATCTCGACTTCAGAAGACTGATGGTGAACAGATTTTCATGATGCCTTACAATCTAGGGTTAGTCTCCTTAACAGGATTTTGTTTTTATGATTTTCAATAAATGACAGCGTATAAACTAACCACGTCGGTGTTTTATTTTATTGAGTCGTTTGAAACTACTAAACACGTCGGTAGTTATTTATCGTCGTGATAAATATATAATGTCGTCGATTGCTACTTTATTTCGTCGTGTGAAATATTATAATACGTCGTTTTTTGTAAATAACCGTCGTTTTTATATTAATTTTGTGCAGCCGTCATTGGATCTTGCTGATTGTGAGAGCAAAGAGGGAAACCGTCTATTTTCTGGATCCTCTGCCCGGAAATCGTGTGGTCGATGAAGAGGCCAAAAACATCGTGAACATTGCTATAAAAATATATAATTCTCACATAGCCAGAGCAGGCCGTAAAGCAGTAATTTGGAAAACTCTGTCAGGCACACCAAAGCAACCCAGCAGTGTCGAATGCGGGTGTTATGTGATGCGCTTCATGAGGGACATCATCATGGATCCTTCCTTGGCGTTTGAGAAGAAGGTAAGAAGAAATTACCTTCATACATTTCACGTCGTTTTTTGTATTATCAACGGCGGTCATGTAAAATTACCGTCGTTGAATAGATATACTACGTCGGTTATGAAAAATATCGTCGTCTGTGATTGAATTTCTTTTTATTTATAAACCCTAATAGTCATTGTTTATGCGGTATGCCAAGGGAAACCAGGAAGCGCCATACCCCCAAGAAGCAATTGATGAAGTCCGGAATGAATGGGCAGAGTTTGTTTGCCAAATTATTAAACAGGGGAATTATTGAACACTTGATATTTATGTATAATGTACAAATTTTGTCTATAATATATAATGTAAAAATTTGTTGAGGTTTTCTTAAATTAAAAAAAAAACAAACATACAAATTGCGTAACCGGCGTGTAATACTTTTCCAACGACCTAATAAAGTCAAAAACCGTCTTTTTTTGTTGTTTCGTTTTAAACAAATCCGACGTAAAAGGATATTTAGACGACGTTCTTTGAACAATTGAGTCGTTTATGGTTTACAACATCTTCAATTTCTTAAGGGTTCAGGGTAGTACTTTGTAACGACAGCGGTTAAGTCGTGGAATATATATTTTACGTCGGATAGTTAAATATCCGCCATGGTTTCTCATTTAAACGACGTCATTTTAACAACTTAGTCGTCTATTACAATTTACAACGTCTACAATTTATTAACACCGGCGTGGTTTGTTGTTGTGATAAGAATATTTTATTATTTTTATATCAAAATATTCAAAATAAATTTCAAATAAATCAGAAAAATGAAAAGTCAACTCCTATGAAGTCATTGATATATTTTCTTCCCCCTAAACCTTGAAAAATTCATTTTGAATAACAAAAATTTAAAATGACCATCCAAAACAAAATTGTTTTGATGAGTCATAAAATCACTTCTAGTTTTATGGTTTAGGGTTTAGAGTCTAGGGTTTAGAGATTAGGGTTGTTATTTATTGGGTTTTATTTTTAAAGTATAATTTTTGGGTAG
>NC_047652.1:12980169-12992253 GCF_902201215.1 Prunus dulcis
AAACCATGCCTGGGGTAGAAATTGATCGATCTACCTTATGGAAGAGAGCTAGACAGGACAAACATGGTAACATCCCCGATCCAAAGGTGGCAGAGAAAGCAAAATTAATTGTAAGCCTACTCACTCTGTTTTAAATTTTTATTAAGCTGTGAATAATTCTTATTACGTCTTATGTTATATTTCGCGTCGTGTGAATGATATTACCACGTCGAAACTTTTTAAAAAAACGTCGTTAAAGGTCTAAATCAGGAATCACTACTCTGTTTTCTGTAATTATAGCATAAGATGTCGGTGGTTCATTTTCGCGTCGTTTGTATTAAATTGTAATAACGTCGATTTATATGTTATTGCGTCGTGTGAAATTATATAATACGTCGTTTGTATATAAATAACCGTCGTGTGTGTTTTGTTCTTACTTTTTTATATATCTTTGTTTTAGGATGAATTGCAAAAACAAGTCTCGGAAGGCAAAGTCAGTGTATCTGGCAGCAATGATGTGCTGACCATGGCTTTGGGCCCCGAGCATCCAGGCAGAGTGAGAGGTGTAGGTGCTGGGATTTCCCCAAGGCAATATTTCAATTTACCCAAACCACGGAGGATCAGCTTTGACGACCGTTTAAAGGACAGTTTAAGAGTTCTCCTTCAAGAAGAGAATAAAAAGATGGAAGCTAAGGCAAGGGAAGAGGCTTTAAGGATGGAGGCTAGAACCAAACAATTGGTAGAGGCTGAGAGGGAGCATTTCCTGAGTCAGCTTTCCCAATTAATTCCCAATTTTGATCCAAGCATGCTTAAACCAAGAATTAGCCAAAGTCCCAAAAATCAAATGTCTGACAAAGCAAGCTGCTCTGGAGGTGATGTGAGATCCCTACATTTTGAGGATGATACTGCCAAAAATGGGAAACATCAGGAAGAAAAGGTAACATATCTGAACTTTGAATTCTCTGTTTTTTTAAAAACTATTAGGCGTCGTTATTATTAATAAAACCGTCGTTTGAAATACATACCACGACGATTTTAAAAATAAACCGTCGTTTGTATTTCAATACCACGTCGTATTTAGTTTACTTGTTTTACACGCCATTAAACGTCGTTATTTTTAAAACTTTGTGGTTTTTAGACGACGGGGTTAGTCATTCCCGACGTAATATATAAATCCCACGACGTTTACTATTTACCATCGTTTAATAATTTAAGACGTCCATAATTCTTACATATTGTCTTGTGTTTTGTCTTACCACGACGTTTGAATTTAATTTTTTTACTTTCTCTACATTCTTTATTACTTAAAACAGAAAAATGAAGGAAATCAAGATGAAGAGAAGAATGAAGAAAAAAAAATGAAGAGAAGGAAGAAGAAAAAAAAGATGAAGAGAAGAAAGAAGAAAAACAAGATGAAAAGGAGAAAGAAGATGAAGAAAAGCATGACGACCAGGTATGTTCACATAACTTTGCCTTTTTTATTTGTTTTTCAAAATTTCAGACGTCGATATTTTTCTTTAAACCGTCGTTTGTTTACAACTTAGACGGCGGAATTTTTTTCTAAGACGTAATAAATTATTCACCACGACGGTTTTTTCACCGTCGTTTAAATTCTTTTCAGACGACGTTTTATTCCTTAAACCGTCGTTTTTATTGAATTACCACGTCATTTTTTTTTATTTCTTTAAACAGGTTATTAAAGTTGTTGATTATTCAAATATGGAGGCGCCATCTTCTTTAAAAACCCTTTGTCGTTATGTGGAAACGACACTCGTGCCTCAGGATAAGACCCTGCACTTTACAATTGATAAGGAGGTGTTTGGTCTAGAACGCGATACCTTCGTCCTGCCTGAAGATATTACACAATTTGCAGGCATGGAAGAAATAGGAGCTACTGTGGTTGCTGTATATATGAGGTTTGTCATTCTAAAATAATACGTCGTTGGTTTATTTATTGCGTCGTCTTAACTAACTAACCACGTCGTTAGTATGTACCGTCGTGATAAATATATTATAACGTCCTTGTCTATTTCAGTACGTCGTGTGAAATTTTATAATACGTCGTTTTGTTATACATAACCGTCGTGTGTTTTTTTGTGCTGACTTGTTTATATTATTTTATATATTTAGGTACTTACATGATCTTTTGAAACAAGCAAATATGTGCAGCATGGTTGGCTTTATCGACCCTGCTACAGTTAGTGCCAACTCTGGGACAATAGCTGACAGATCACGATTGGTAGCATCTTGACTTCAGAAGACCGATGGTGAACAGATTTTCATGATGCCTTACAATCCAGGGTTAGTCTCCTTAACAGGATTTTGTTTTTATGATTTTCAATAAATGACAGCGTATAAACTAACCACGTCGGTGTTTTATTTTATTGAGTCGTTTGAAACTACTAACCACGTCGGTAGTTATTTATCGTCGTGATAAATATATAATGTCGTCGATTGCTACTTTATTTCGTCGTGTGAAATATTATAATACGTCGTTTTTGTAAATAACCGTCGTTTTTATATTAATTTTGTGCAGCCGTCATTGGATCTTGCTGATTGTGAGAGCAAAGAGGGAAACCGTCTATTTTCTGGATCCTCTGCCCGGAAATCGTGTGGTCGATGAAGAGGCCAAAAACATCGTGAACAGTGCTATAAAAATATATAATTCTCACATAGCCAGAGCAGGCCGTAAAGCAGTAATTTGGAAAACTCTGTCAGGCACACCAAAGCAACCCAGCAGTGTCGAATGCGGGTATTATGTGATGCGCTTCATGAGGGACATCATCATGGATCCTTCCTTGGCGTTTGAGAAGAAGGTAAGAAGAAATTACCTTCATACATTTTACGTCGTTTTTTGTATTATCAACGACGGTCATGTAAAATTACCGTCGTTGAATAGATATACTACGTCGGTTATGAAAAATATCGTCGTCTGTGATTGAATTTCTTTTTATTTATAAACCCTAATAGTCATTGTTTATGCAGTATGCCAAGGGAAAACAGGAAGCGCCATACCCCCAAGAAGCAATTGATGAAGTCCAGGAATGAATGGGCAGAGTTTGTTTGCCAAATTATTGAACATGGGAATTATTGAACACTTGATATTTATGTATAATGTACAAATTTTGTCTATAATATATAATGTAAAAATTTGTTGAGGTTTTCTTAAATTAAAAAAAAAAAACAAACATACAAATTGCGTAACCGACGTGTAATACTTTTCCAACGACCTAATAAAGTCAAAAACCGTCGTTTTTTGTTGTTTCGTTTTAAACAAATCCGACGTAAAAGGATATTTAGACGACGTTCTTTGAACAATTGAGTCGTTTATGGTTTACAACGTCTTCAATTTCTTAAGGGTTCAAGGTAGTACTTTGTAACGACAGCGGTTAAGTCGTGGAATATATATTTTACGTCGGATAGTTAAATATCCGCCATGGTTTCTCATTTAAACGACGTCATTTTAACAACTTAGTCGTCTATTACAATTTATACAACGTCTACAATTTATTAACACCGACGTGGTTTGTTGTTGTGATAAGAATATTTTATTATTTTTATATCAAAATATTCAAAATAAATTTAAAATAAATCAGAAAAATGAAAAGTCAACTCCTATGAAGTCATTGATATATTTTCTTCCCCCTAAACCTTGAAAAATTCATTTTGAATAACAAAAATTTAAAATGACCATCCAAAACAAAATTGTTTTGATGAGTCATAAAATCACTTCTAGTTTTATGGTTTAGAGTTTAGAGTCTAGGGTTTAGAGATTAGGGTTGTTATTTATTGGGGTTTATTTTTAAAGTATAATTTTTGGGCAGTCTAGGGTATATATTAGGCTGTAAAACCATAAACCCTTTTATAAACTTAATTTTTTAAATTGTATAATTTAGTTTTAAGGGTTTAGGGTATTAATTTTTAATGACGGTGGTTGAGTCGTGGAATACATATGTTACGTCGTGCAGCAAAATATCCGACATGGTTTCTACTTTAAACGACGTCATTTTAATATGTAAGTCGTCTATTATAATTTACAACGTCTTCAATTTCTTAACCCCGACGTGGTTTGTTATTGTGATAAGAATATTTTATTATTTTTATATCAAAATATTCAAAATAAATTTAAAATAAATCAAAAAAATGCAAAGTCAACTCCTATGAAGTCATTGATATATTTTCTTCCCCCTAAACCTTGAAAAAATTCATTTTGAATAATAAAAATTTAAAATGACCATCCAAAACAAAATTGTTTTGATGAGTCATAAAATCACTTCTAGTTTTATGGTTTAGGGTTTAGAGTTTAGGGTTTAGAGGTTAGGGTTGTTATTTATTGGGGTTTATTTTTAAAGTATAATTTTTGGGTAGTCTAGGGTATATATTAGGCTGTAAAACCATAAACCCTTTTATAAACTTAATGTGGACAATTAATGATTTCCTCGCCTATGGAAACTTATCTGGTTGTGTTGTTAAAGGATATAAAGCTTGTCCAATATGCAGCGATGATACACCTAGTCACAGGTTGAAAAATGGCCACAAAATTTGTTACATTGGGCATAGAAAATGGTTACCAATCAATCATCCATATAGGAGGCAACGTGCATCTTTTAATGGGAAACCTGAATATGGCATACCTCCCGAGCCATTAACCGGAGAAGAAGTGCTGCATATGGTTGAAAATGGTGACAGAGTTTGTTGGAAGAAGAAATCAAAATTCTTTGATCTCAAGTATTGGAAATACCTTCCTGTGAGGCATGCCCTAGATGTTATGCATATTGAGAAGAATGTTTGCGATAGTATCATTGGTACATTGCTGGAGATCCCTGGAAAAAATAAAGATGGGATTGTTGCTCGATTAGATTTATTGAACATGAGGGTCAAAACTGATTTGCAACCCGAGTATGGAGAAAGACGTACTCGTTTGCCTCCTGGGCCTTGGAATTTGTCAAGAGCAGAGAAGAGAGAGGTTTGCAATTCTTTCTATGGTATGAAGGTCCCTGAAGGTTATTCTTCAAATATTAAAAATCTTGTATTTTTACAAGATTCAAGACTTCTTGGCCTTAAATCACATGATTGTCATACCTTAATGCAACAATTGCTCCCTGTGGCAATTCGTTCTTTTTTGGAGAAGCCTGCAAGGTATGCAATAACTCGTTTGTGCTTCTTCTTCAATGCTATATGTGCAAAGACTGTTGATGTTTCCAAGCTAGATAAGTTAGAAGAAGATGTAGTAGTTACTCTGTGTTTGCTTGAGAAGTACTTTCCCCCTTCAACCTCCTCATGTCCAGCTAGCTAAAGTTCCAAATTACCCTTCAGAAGTTCCCGAATTCGTCGAATATACACTTTTGTTCCAATTCTTGAACAAATTCAAACCCAAATTATTATTGAGCAGTCTTGCTCTATTTCACCTAACACCAATAAACCACGATTTAACACCTTAACCTTACAGATTTGAAAGATTTTGTGTGAAAATGACAAAAATGCCCTTAGGACCAACTCGGGGTCCAAAGTGATCAAATCTCGTCCAAAACAATCTAAAACTATGTCCTATGCCATGTCGACACCAAAACAAGGCAAACGACACCCGTTGTCCAAAAGTCACCATTTGGGTCCCGTGGGCCCCACATCAACCAACAACTGGCGTGACGCACAACCTCGGATTAAATCAAAACATATACTATCGGACTTGGATCGAGAAATCAAGTGAGATGAACTAAAACTATGGCATCAGAGGCTGTCAGAATAGCCGCCATGTGCCGCCGCTCACTGGAGATGCGAGTGAGCTTGGCAACGGTTACTGTTTATCATCTTAAAAAAAAAAATCCAAAAATTTTCCCCCTTTTTTTTTTAGAATCAAACCCAGACTTCGTGAGACAATTTGACCAACCAAAAGTTAACAAAATTGAGCAAACTTGCAGTGGTTTAGAAGCTTAATCCCTCTAGTTTCTGACGCAACAAACCACACTCCAAAAAGAGCTAAAACGAATGAGAAACCCAGCTCCAAATTTGGGTTCGTGGCTGGTTCTCTACATAAAACATATTTTTTTTTCAAATTTTTGTAGCCTTGTTTAACACAACCAACTTAACCAAATTCGACAAAACTAATTGTGTTTTGTTCCTTGCCAAGTTTAGTTTAAGACCCGACAAATGGCTTCCTTAAACACTCAAAGGATTGGGAGAAAAAGATATTCAAAATGAGGCTCGTGGACTAAAAATTTCCCCAAAAAAATGTAATTTTCCAGATTTGGTTCTAAATCGTTTTCAACCATTCTATCATCCCCAGGTTGTTCCTAAGGCTTTTAAAACTCTTCTAAAGTTAATACCTATCATTAGAACTCATCAGACTCAAAATGAAACCAAAATCATAAACGCCCACACTTGAAAAATTGCTCTATCCCCCCAACCCGAAAATGAAAATTCAAAACTCTTCTAATTCAGTTTCCCTATCACTCAAGTGACATCAAAATGCTCTTCAAAGGACTAGAATCAATTTAAACACAGGTGAAAAAAAATCATCACTCTATAGGGCTGATGCCCTCCATATTTTAGATTCTTTGTTTTTTTTAGCCTACAAAGGTATTTTGGTAACTTTCACACATATGGTTATCTGGTCATTTTTACCCAAAATTCAGAAACGATTTCCTACGTGTTCGTTGAGTCGACTAATATCATACTACCTAAGAATCATAATGGTCTCACTTCAATTTCTTAAATGTCCTTTGAAAAATTCATAAAATATTATGTAAGGGCATATTCATCCAACTTGAAATTAAACACAATTACTCCATTAGTCTCAATCCAAAATCACTTGATAAAATACCCATAATCATTCTTCACTATAATACTATTTTCACTAAAATACGAAGGTCCACCTTTAATTTTTCGCGGTATTACAATCAAATTAATATAATATTTTCCAATTTGTTCCATTTATATGTTACTAGCATCTCGGCACGCGCTTCTGCACTTGGGAGAAAAAAATTTAAATTTATTTTAGAATTAAAAAAGATAATGGGTAGCCTCATTTAATTAATAATTTCAATTCTTAATGTTTGCATTAACCATGGGTATTTTTTGGTATTTTGAATTTTTTACCATTCTCTGCCTTTTGGTTTATATATATATATATATATATATAAAAGTATGCATCTACTGTATATAGGAAGTAAGAATCATTGTACACTACTACGTTTTACTGTTTGCGCGACGAATACAATTTCGTCGCGCAAAACTCAATAAAGTGACGACAAGAGATACTCGTCGCGCATAAAAGTTAGAACTTGCGCGACCAAAGTTTTCGAAGCGCAAAACATATTAGCGAAACCGAAAAAAAGTTTCGTCGCGCAAAGAAAGAAAAAAAAAACCGGGTACTCTTTTGGCGCCAAATACTTTCGCGGCAAGACCACTCGTCGCGTAAGAAAACATAGCGCGACGATGAAACACTTAGTTTACTAACATTTAGTTTCCCGTTCGAGATTAGTTGGATTTCATGCATGGATGCGTAAAGCATGACTGCGGTCCAATTAATTCTTGAATTGTCCCACTATTTGGACAGTTTGGTAATGCATAGTGTTGTCATGTAATCCACGGCTACAGGATTAGGTTTCGATTGTGGAGATTTCGGTGTCATCTCGGTACGTTCTTCGGGTGGTACGTAGGTATTTATACCTATGCCCACCTCAAGAACTGTATCGAGATGCTGCCGAAATTCATCCATGTCGAAATCTAATCTCATGTAGCCGGAGGTTACGTGATAGAACTATGCATTCCCGAATGGGATAGGGCCCTTACCGGAGGCATAAGGTGACATTATAACTTCGTATGAAGTTGTTGTGATTGTTATGTTGTGATTATGGTTTCAGGAATTATGAGCAGAAGGTGGATACAGAACCCGAATAGATGCTCAGATGAATACTTGGATGGAATCGAGGATTTTATTGAGTTTGCACGTAGACAGAACCCGGGTGCAACTAGAATCCGATGTCCTTGTAGGAGGTGTAATAACACGTTGTGGGAGACAATTGAAAATGTTGGATTTCATTTAGTAAGGAATGGAATGATTGAGACATATAGCATTTGGAACCTTCATGGGGAACAATTAGACCATGCTTCGTCTTCAAATGCCACAAGAATGGACAATGTTGAACCTATTGTGGATCCTAATGATCAAGTCATGGATATTATAGAGGATGTTTTTCCATTTGCATCGACCAACATCAATAACGAAAGGGAAGATGACGTGCCAACACCAATAGACAACGCGGAGTTTGAACAATATGAAAAACTGTTAAAAAATGCAAACCAAGAGTTATACCCGGGGTGCGAGAGCTTTTCCGTTCTCACGGCCATTGTAGAGCTAATGCACGGAAAAATAAAGTATCGTATGTCGAACCTGTGTTTCGATTATTTTTTGGGGGTTTTCAAGAGAATGCTTCCGACGGACAATTGTTTGCCGAAAGATCATAAACAGGCAAAGAAGGTGTTGAATGGTCTTGGATTGGGTTATGAAAAAATTCATGCTTGCAAAAATAATTGCATGTTATTCTACAAGGAGCATGAAACGTTGGATACATGCCTTATATGCAATGAGTCGAGGTTCAAAATGACATCTCAGAATAGAACGACTAAGATCCCACAAAAAGTGATGCGTTATCTGCCCCTGAAACCTAGGTTGCAGCGATTGTATATGTCGACGCATACTGCAACAGACATGAGATGGCATAAGGAAAAACGGGTAGACGATGATGTGATGCGGCATCCTGCAGATGGGGAGGCATGGAAAGAGTTCGATCGAACGTTCCCCGAGTTTGCTGCTGATCCCCGAAATGTGAGATTAGGACTTGCCACTGACGGATTCAATCCGTATGGGGTTCTAAACCAACACCACAACACTTGGCCGATTTTCGTATTCCCATATAATTTGCCGCCTTGGAAATGCATGAAAAAAGAATACATGATGATGACTGCTTTGATAACTGAGGATCCTGGGAGGTCAATCGATGTTTACTTAAGGCCGCTGGTTGATGAGCTGAAGGATTTATGGACAAACGGTGTTCGCACGTACGATAAATCAACTGGGAAGATGTTCACTTTGCGGGCAGCAGTTATGTGGACTGTGAATGATTTTCCAGCATATGCAATGGTTTCTGGGTGGAGCACAAAGGGTTATATGGCATGTCCTGTATGCAAGGAAGATGTAACTTCTGGTTGGCACGCAGAAAAAGTTTGTTACCTTGGTCATCGGAGATGGTTGCCATGGGACCACGAGTGGCGGGAAAAAGATAAAGAGTTTGACGGGAACACAGAGCGTCTCCTCAGACCTAGAGAATGGTCCGGTGATGAGATCTTGGAACAGCTTAACCGTTTGAATTTTGCTCCGTTCGGAAAAACAGTTAGTCGGACCAGACCTTCTACACATATGAACTGGACTCACAAGCCTATGTTTTTTGAGCTCCCATATTGGTCGAAACTCAAATTGAGGCACAATCTAGATGTGATGCATGTTGAGAAAAATGTATTTGACACATTGGTGGGCACGATTCTAGATATCGAGGGCAAGACAAAGGACACAATCAAAGCCCGTCTTGATTTGGAAAGAATGGGCATACGAAGGGGTTTATGGATGAACAGGGACAGTGATAAAGCTAGAAGGGATCTTGCATTCTTTTCTATGAAACCGAATGAAAAAAAAGAGTTTCTAAAGTTTGTATCGTCTGTAAAGTTTCCTGATGGGTATGCTTCTAATATCGCACGTTGAGTGAATGTTGACGGGGGTAAATTTACTGGACTGAAGAGCCATGACTGCCATGTGTTTATGCAACGCCTACTTCCTGGGGGTATTCGACATCTATTGCCGGAAGATGTTGTGAAGCCAATCATGTTGTTGTCCAGATTTTTTTCCCAACTAACGGCAAAAACATTGCGAAAGACAGACATATTGCAGTTGTGCCATGACATTGTCCAAGTCCTATGCAAGTTTGAGATGATATTTCCTCCAGCTTTCTTCACAAGTATGATGCACGTGATGGTTCACTTGCCAGAAGAGGCATTGCTTGTTGGTCCTGTCAACTATCGCTGGATGTATCCAATAGAAAGGTATATAATCCTTATCGTTTGTGTATGCATCATTATCACAGGCTTGCTAATTTGTATCATATCTTTTTATTTTGACAGGCTTCTCGGAGAGCTGAAAAAAAGTTTACGCAACAGGGCAAAGCCCGAAGGATCAATTATAGAGGCTTGGGTTCAATATGAGTCGCTTACTTTCTGTGAAATGTATTTAAAAGATGTGGAGACGGCTTTCAATCGCCCTCAGCGTAATAACGACGGAGGTATGAGAAAGGAAAAACTTTCTGTTTTTGCCCAAAGCGCACGGCCCTTTGGAGATCCTGGACGAGGAGAGTCGTTTTCTAGAAATGACATGGAAGTAGCGCATTGGTTCGTACTGAACAATTGTGATGAGATAATGGCATACTTAGATGAGCATGAAGAGATGATGAAGCGAGAACATCCATCACATTTAGTTGCCCAAAAACAACGTGAATTGTTTCCACAATGGTTTTTGGAATCTGTAAGTTATAAGTATTTTGTATTTGACAAATATAAATTTTAGTATTTAATTTTATCAGACTAACATGTGAATGGTTTTCTATTATATTAGGTGAATAAGTTGAAATCATCGAATTCCCCCATGTACAGTGATGAGTTATATAACTTGGCCTTCGGCCCTATTCGCGCTGAATTGTTTTCGGGTTGTTATATTAACGGTGTTAAATTTTTGGGGGCTGCACGAGATGACAAGTTGTGTACGCAAAAAAGCGGTGTCCATGTCCCAGGTGGAGGCGAAAGTACGAACATTGATTTCTATGGCAAACTCACAAATGTCGCTCAATTGCTTTACAAAGATCGATACCAAGTGATCATGTTTAAGTGTCGATGGTTTGATAGCAACCCAAATAGGCCGGAAAGTGTTAAAATCGACCATGGCTTACTATCTGTGAACATTAACAGAACTTGGTATGATGACGACCCTTACATTTTGGCAAACATGGCAACACAAATTGTGTATCTAGATGACCCTAAAGCCGGGAGCAGTTGGAAAGTTGTTCAGAAGATGGATCATAGGAACGTGTATGCTATACCAGAATTAGACGGGAACACTGAAAATGACGTCGACAATGTGGCTGACCAACGTTTAGAATCATCAATGGAAAATGATGCGGATACACTTCGAGATACACATGTTATACAAGAACCGTTTCAAATTCAAGGAGTGTCTTCAATCGAAATACCGATTCAGTCAATTACAATTGACCTCGGGGATCTTCCAAGATTCGATGTTGCAATGGGCCCGAGCAGCGAAGATGATGTAGTTATAGTAGAGGAGGAGGAGGAGGATTGGGAGACCGAAAGTGATGATAGCGACGATAACGAAAGTTATTATAGTTCAGATGATGAATAATTAAATTTTTTGTAATTTTATTATGTTTGTGTACAGACTTTGTGTAATACAAATGTTTGAATATATGTAGTACAAATATCCAAATGTTATATATGTGGACAACTGAAACATTATTCAAATAAATTTAGTTATAAAACATTGGTAAATCAATATATCCAAACCCTTTTAATAACAAATTTTAATTTTTTTTTTTGACAAAACACATTTACAAAATGAAAATGATACAAAATTTGTTATAAAACATTGATAAATAATTATATCCAAACATTTTTATACAAAGTTTGAAAATTATTGACAATAAACATTTTTCAAAACTGAAAACCCTTGCGCGACGAAGTACGCATTGTCGTGCAATTTTTGCGCGACGAAGAAATCTCGTCGTGCATAAGTTTGCGCGACCTATAATACACTAGTCGCGTGGAGTTAAATAATTGCGCGACAAAGTGTCATGCGTCACGCGATGAACGTTTGTGTGACGTATAGGTTTCTTCGTCGCGCAAATATGTATATGATTTTACAATATATATATATATATATTATATATACACATATATATTTGAAATTGACGATCGAGTTAGTTCATTGTATTCATATAGGGTCATGGAGTGTAGGTGTAAAAATTCATCAAAATCGGAGTTAAAATA